>NC_137687.1:24806808-25079308 GCF_963989245.1 Nansenia antarctica
GGACCTGGTTGTATCTCTGACGCCCCTCAGAACACAAACACTGCCCGTCCTCTCTTTCTTTTTTTTAGCTTCTAAGAAAAGTGTTCACATACTCATGGTGCCTCTGTAAAGACGGGGGTATTTTGCATAGTGTTACAACATATTCAGTCAAAATGGCCACTGACCATTGATAGAACATCTAACTAGAACAGCCGTGCCTTTTTCTTTTTTTTTTAAGTAATTTTTTCTGAGTGGGGCAGTACCACTCATATGTTTCCTTTTTAATGACAGATATAGTAGAGATTATGACAGGAAGGATGGGTGAGAGAGAGAGAAGGGATGACATGCAGGATATGTCCGCGGCAGGAATCGAACCGGGAGCCCTGCGGTACATGGTCAGCGCTTAATCCACTACGCCACCTAAGCGCCCCAGCCATGCCTTTTCTACCTACTATAAGAGCTGCCACAGGGGTCAACCATGACCATTACACACAACGACCACTAGTTGGCGCCGTCTTGTAAATTAGCCTGCCTCCTACACAGAAAAAACTAGCAAAATAGCTTTATCCTAGCTTATCCTGATCCTGTGATTTGGAAAATGTCAGGATACTGGGTGGTAGAACGCACATATCTAGGAAAAGTCATGAAAGGAGGGTCCTGAAATTTGATTGAGTGCAAAGATATAAAAAAATGCTCACAGGGTCAAATGAGCGCTCATGGCTGTTCTAGTGTTAAATAAACCCACCCTGCTCCCCCTCCCTACCTGCTGCAGCCACGGCCGCGGCTCTGCCGTTGTTCTGGAAGGGGTTAGTGGGGGCGGGCGCTGGGGCCGCTGCTACAAAGGGGTTTGTTGACGGAGCTGCAGAGAAGAAGAAGAAGAAGAAGACATCAAATATTTCCCCTTCAGTAAAGACGAGAATAACGAAAATAACTTGTTCCATCGTCTAATTCTTGGTTGAAGGACTCAGGGTGTGTTCTCACTAGAACATTTGCTTCACTTGGAAATAGAGCTGAGGGGAAAATTCGCTTCCCTTTTTGCGTCGTTTGGAGCTGTGAGAACGCGCATTCGAAGTCGCTCCCGGAGCAAACAACCGACGGATGCTCCGCTTGAAAAGGGTGGTTTCGCTCCGGTTAGAAACGAAGCGTCGAGGCTGTCCATAGGGAAACAACAGCGCATGTGTGTTGATCTGGATAAGAGCGGGACGAACGGGCAATTTTCGATTTTTCTGACCAATCAACTACCACGTCTGTTGCTTCGATTGCGTATGTTACTTCGTTTACATAAAGGGCTGTGAGAACGCAAATCAGAGAAATAATTTATGCAACAATGTTGCAAACTCATCCACTTGCTCCGGGTCCTGATTCAGACTTTCATGTGAGAACATGACCTTAATGTCCTTTTTATGTCTAGAGAAGATGAAGTATAAGGGGCTGCTCTAATAAGTTTAAAAAAACGTGGGATCCTATTCTCTCTTCTGTTAATTCATTCCTTCTTTAGGGTGATTAGATAGTCTTATTACTTATTTTACAAAGCACACAGTACGCTACTATTTGTATTTATATATTCATTTGACACTGGTTGGTAATAACACAATGATAAACGATTGTCTTTCTTGATGTGTGAATGTTCATTCAGCCCTATGCGCAACACAGTCATTTCTTTGTTTTGTTTTGAGTCCTCTCTTTTACTGTTTTTTCTTAGGTTCCTCCTTTTTTATACTGTATTGTCCTTTTTGTTTTTGCTTTGTATTGTTCTAAAAATTTCAAATCGGGTGAACAGTTTGTTTATTTGGTATTGGTAACCCAATAAAGATACTTGTGACTTCCTTTTTAGCTTCATCTCAGAGTTCACTCACCTCCGAAACCCTGGGGCATGCTGGGTATGCACTGCTGTGGCTGGGCTGACGACACGCCCGTCACTGCCCCGAACATACCCCTGTCACACAACACAACACAACACAGGGGTTAGTGTATGACCACAGCCCCAAACACCCCCCTGTCACACAACACAACACAACACAACACAACACAACACAGGGGTTAGTGAATGACCCCAGCCCCAAACAACCCCCTGTCACACAACACAACACAACACAACACAACACACACAACACAACACAACACAGGGGTTAGTGTATGACCACAGCCCCAAACTACCCCCTGTCACACAACACAACACAGGGATCAGTAGATGACCACCGATACTAAAGAAACATTGAACAAAGGAGGTGAGAGACTGGGTATTTTAAAAAGATGAGTGAGCTTCAGGAAAAAGACACGACAATCAACAAGTAAATAATGAAGTACTTAGCTAACTACTTTAATTAGTATGTGGAAAAATAACTAATTTCAAGTTATGGGAGGAGTGATGGGAAAAGGTAGAAAGAAGTAGAAAGGAACAAAAAGTAAAAAAAAGAGGAGAGGCGTGGTTTGGGTCTCTCACACTTGTGACGTGCTGCAGGTGTTGTATACGCTGGTGGGGGGGCCGGAGGAGCCGAAGACGTTGTCCTACGGTGGCCGACAAGGGCAAACGCGCTGCAAATACCGGAAACGCGCTGCATATAGAGAAACGCGCTGCATATAGAGAAACGCGCTGCATATAGTTCACAACACAACGGAAGTGTTCTCACAACACAACGGAAGTGTAGAAAACGCTGCAATTCAGTTCACAACACAACGGAAGTGTTCTCACAACACAACGGAAGTGTTCTCACAACGGAAGTGTTCTGGGGGGGAACGATAAGTGGAACGGACCGGAGACGTGTTTTTGAAGAAGTTCCGAAAAGCAGTTCTGAAGAGGTTGTGGAGTGAAGAGGCGACATAAAAGGTACATATTATATTTCTTATTTATGTCTGCAGATAACATGTGCTGTATTTCAAACCAAAGGGCTCATTCTATGCCCTACACCCTATGAAGGGTTCGTAGAAGCTTGTGCAGTGGAGGGATTCTTTATTGGGAATTCACAGCCGACTGAGGCACTCTCCCCTCCCGCGACGGAGGGTTATCAGCATGGCTGGGGTTCCATACTATAATTGTGTTAGTATTAATGTTAATACTATAATTGTGTTAATATTAAATAATAAACCATATCAATGCCTGTCTTCCAGGCTGCCATGTTTTGTCCTTAATTCACAGCCGACTGAGGCACTCTCCCCTCCCGCGACGGAGGGTTATCAGCCTGGCTGGGGTTCCATACTATAATTGTATTAGTATTAATGTTAATACTATAATTGTGTTAATATTAAATAATAAACCATATCAATGCCTGTCTTCCAGGCTGCCATATTTTGTCCTTAATTCACAGCCGACTGAGGCACTCTCCCCTCCCGCGACGAAGGGTTATCAGCCTGGCTGGGGTTCCATACTATAATTGTGTTAGTATTAATGTTAATACTATAATTGTGTTAATATTAAATAATAAATTCGGGTTGTCCGTATGTACGTCCGTACGATGTTTGTTAATGGGCGGAGGCATTCATCCGCTAAGCGGTTTTTCTAGTTCAGAATGTAACTCTTATTAAAAAATAAATAATTACACATTACATTTCCGCAAGTTCAAGTTGTGCTTCACACTGGTAATGCAGGAGCTGCTATTCCAAGTGAAAATGGAATCTCTTACACATTTAAGAATGTGGCTACTTTGGCAATATCACACAAGAGGGAGTGATGTTATACTGTATGTCAGCACGGCTGCTGTTTTATTTTTTTTAATTTTTTTTTCAGATTTTATCCCCTTTTTTTCACCCAATTTGGTAGCCAATTGAACCCAACCTAGCATCCAATTATCCCCTGCCTATTGCGAGGGATCCGCCGCACGACCCCGCGGCCGGCAGTCCCAGAGGAGGCCGCCAGGCAGACTAGCTGACTGGCTCCTCGAGCCCAGCACCGTTATTCCAGCACCAGACGGGGGCGCTGTTGCGCGACGGATCCTTGTCCGGAACTACTCCTATACCCCCCTCGGGAGCGGCCGCCCAATATGCCATTCCCCGTGTGTGCCCTGGCCATATCCGGGTCTGGCGAGCCGGGATACGAACCCCGGCCCCGGTGGGCAGCATGCACTAGTGGCCAGTGCTTAGACCGCTACACCACCGCGGGGCTCGCACGGCTGCTGTTTGGTCGTAGGTACGCACATAGGCTACTATGACTAGGCTACTTTGTATCTTTTACTACTATCTGTATGTTTCCATTTATTGTGTTCTTTGATAATAGAAATGTGATAGTTTGATACCGACTATTGATGTAACCTGAACATTCTATTTATGGGCAGCGGAGTGATATAAATATATATACTTAAAAAGTCCCAGTGCTGTTAAACTGAATATCAGCACTCATGGAATGCCTCTTGACCAATCAAATTAGTTGGTCGGAACTAACTGTTGTATAATGTTGGTTAATGTGGTACTAATTGAACAAAAATGATCAACAGCTGCAAGAGATGATGAGTACTTTCACACTGGAAGGATGATTGCAACCTCGATAGTTCATGGTGGTCCAGGTCCTCGCTTCCTGTCCAAGATGCTCTACGAGCACCTCACAGGAACAAACACCGACACTGTAGCCATGGTTGAAGATGTAACGGACGACACCATTAGAGCTTCCCTGCTTGAGGTAGGTTGGTACTGTATATTAACAAAGCTCATTTAGTCACTTTCTCTTTATGTTTATGATGATTGTTGTCTACCCTAGATATCCAACGCAGCTACGCTGGACGAACTACTTGTACTAGTTGACAGACATTCCAGCATGTTGCAGACTGCTGGTTGCTTTCAGTACCCTGTTTGTGTGGGTGACAAAAAGAAGATCATCCAGGATTTCATGCAGTGGTACATAATATATCGCAACCATTTCGCAATTCAAAGGTAAGGTGACAGTTATTTTGGCAGAATGTACATTTTGACAAATTTGACATTGATGTATGATTGGTGGGACTGCTTGAAGATGCTGCTGTTAGCATGTTAGGCGATGATTGCTCTTAATGTTTTGTAGATTCAAGGATGGACTTGCAACACTAGATGTAATTCATGCTTTGGAACAGCATCCATCTGTATTCGGGGTCTTTATGTGCTCAAGTGCTCAACATCTAACAGCTGAAACATTGGAGGACATCTTTGAGGTTCAGCTCAGTGAAGCAGGGTGCACAAGGCGACAGGAAGAAACCCGTGTACTCGGATTCTGGAGAGACTATCTTCTTGACCTGTCTTGAGATCACTACACTGGCTCCCTGTCAGTCATAGAATAGACTTTAAGATCCTTTTACTAGTTTATAAATCACTTCACTGTGATGCACCCAATTACATGGTGGACATGCTCATAAGATACACACCAGCTAGACCCCTACGGTCTAGTGGCACGGAACTTTTAATAGTGCCAGAGGCTAGGACAAAGAGATTTGGAGGATCAGCTTTTAGCATATATGCTCCTAGATTGTGGAACACCCTACCTGAGGGCCTGAGGTTGTCTAAAACTCAGGACATTTTTAAGCGTGACCTCAAAACCTACTTATTCAATGTCGCCTTTTGATACTAAGGGAGACATTGGACATTATAGAACTAGGATCACTAGGCCATTACACCATACTCGTGTTTTTGAGATTTGTATTGACAGGAAAATGGACCCGGGTGCTGATGAGGCACTGTCAGCTCCAAATAGCACCTAGAGCAGTACTGGAACCGGTACAAGGGTGTACCAGGACCACCATCAGGTTGTATTGCTGTCATCTTTACTGTCTCTATTGTGTTGTTGCATCATAACTGTGCTTAAGTTTCTCTTTTGGCAGGACCTGTGACCATACTGGATGCAGAACGATGCAAATACAACACAAAATGTATGGACAGTGTGTACGCCGATAATATGCAAGGAATTTTTCCTGGATACATGGTGTACAGGTTTTTGCCCTTGCTTGCTTGCTTTGTGCCGGTGGTCCTGGCCTCCCCTGGGGGACCGCTGGGTACTGGTAAGCAAACTGGCTAGTAGTCGCTCTATTGGTAGAGGGCTGCAAGGGAATGTTTCCTGGCTACATAGTATACAGGTTTTTTTTACTTTTGCCTGCTCGCGGCTCTGTCAGTATTGATTGATTGATTGACTGATTGACTGAACATTTTCATTGTGTGAAGCGCATTGAGTTGCATCTTGTAAGAAATGCGCTATACAAATAAAATTTGATTTGATTTGATTTGATTTGACACAGAAGGTTTATTTTAATTATCTCATCATAAACACACTCCCTACCCTGCAGAAGACCTGAACAGTCCCCAGATCTTTTAATTATGTCATCTTGATATCATCTTCTATTGCTGGCAGTTCCATTGTAATATTATATTTTACTAACTAAACTAAATCTACTTTTTTCAGAGAAACAAACAGGAATCTTCCTTCAGGACATCCTCATGTTCACCACAGGACTCGACGCACCGCCTCCCTCTGGGATCCAGCCACCACCCAAACTGCTTTTTCTGTGGACATCACGCTTCCCAATGAGCAGAACCTGCGCCAACACAATAGAGATACCGATGGCCATGAATTACACTGAGTTTCGGAACAACATGGACTTTGGGATACAAAATTCCCCAGGGTTTGGACTACAGTAAACTCCATTCGTTTTCCTCATCATCACTGTTTGATGGTTAGTTGGTTAGTTAGTTAGTTGGTCAGATGACCATTGTGGTTGAACATCAAGGGGAAGTGACTTCTATACTAATAAAAACAATGTTAAAGAGCATACCTTCGCTGTTTTCTGTTTCTGTTCCTTCTTAGAGTTCTGACGTGTCTTTGAAAAGAATGAGGCTCATTTTAACATTGTGAGTCATTGCCAGGAAATCCAAAATGTCATCGTAGCTGTAGCCATCATGGAAGTACTTTCGAATCAGATCCTCTTCTGTGGGGCTGTCTGATGCTGAGCCTGATAAACAAAAAGAAAGAAAAATATAATAAAGACAACATTTTCTGCTAGGACAAGCTGCAGCACATCATCTGATCTGCCTTCTCTTCAGGACTTAACTTATACGCCTTGAGTACCAGGTGAAGTGCAGGAAAGATTATGGCAGACCCCTCTGACCCTGAACACCATTTGTTTGAACCCCTTCCCTGCTAGTAAGAGGTTGAGGTCTATCAAGACCAAAAGTTCAGGCCATAAGGCCTGTTTCTACCCCATGGCAGTGGGACTCAAAAACACTCCCTATACCCAACTGTTTAATCATATGCATCGAGAAATTGTATACAATTATTATATAACTTACATTTCTAATAAGTTTGTCTACAATCTAATCATGACCTCAATCTTACATTCAGGAAAGTAGGCTTCCATACTGAACACTTGCATTAGTATTCCCAAAGGTGTGTTGTACCCCATATTCTGCAAACAAACTCAAATACAATCATCATGTCTACTCACTGTTGCCTTCAGGTGCTGCCAAAAACTGTACATTTCTGACACATGAGCCACAGAAGCCACAGAAGATCCCCAGATCTTGGCCACAGAAAGGACAAAACATGGCAGCCTGGAAGACAGGCATTGATATGGTTTATTATTTAATATTAACACAATTATAGTATTAACATTAATACTAACACAATTATAGTATGGAACCCCAGCCAGGCTGATAACCCTCCGTCGCGGGAGGGGAGAGTGCCTCAGTCGGCTGTGAATTAAGGACAAAACATGGCAGCCTGGAAGACAGGCATTGATATGGTTTATTATTTAATATTAACACAATTATAGTATTAACATTAATACTAACACAATTATAGTATGGAACCCCAGCCAGGCTGATAACCCTCCGTCGCGGGAGGGGAGAGTGCCTCAGTCGGCTGTGAATTAAGGACAAAACATGGCAGCCTGGAAGACAGGCATTGATATGGTTTATTATTTAATATTAACACAATTATAGTATTAACATTAATACTAACACAATTATAGTATGGAACCCCAGCCAGGCTGATAACCCTCCGTCGCGGGAGGGGAGAGTGCCTCAGTCGGCTGTGAATTAAGGACAAAACATGGCAGCCTGGAAGACAGGCATTGATATGGTTTATTATTTAATATTAACACAATTATAGTATTAACATTAATACTAACACAATTATAGTATGGAACCCCAGCCAGGCTGATAACCCTCCGTCGCGGGAGGGGAGAGTGCCTCAGTCGGCTGTGAATTCCCAATAAAGAATCCCTCCACTGCACAAGCTTCTACGAACCCTTCATAGGGTGTAGGGCATAGAATGAGCCCTTCGGTTTGAAATACAGCACATGTTATCTGCAGACATAAATAAGAAATATAATATGTACCTTTTATGTCGCCTCTTCACTCCACAACCTCTTCAGAACTGCTTTTCGGAACTTCTTCAAAAACACGTCTCCGGTCCGTTCCACTTATCGTTCCCCCCCAGAACACTTCCGTTGTGAGAACACTTCCGTTGCGTTGTGAGAACACTTCCGTTGTGTTGTGAGAACACTTCCGTTGTGTTGTGAACTGAATTGCAGCGTTTTCTACACTTCCGTTGTGTTGTGAGAACACTTCCGTTGTGTTGTGAACTGAATTGCAGCGTTTCTCTATATGCAGTGCGTTTCTCTATATGTAGCGCGTTTCTCTATATGTAGCGCGTTTCTCTATATGTAGCGCGTTTCTCTATATGCAGCGCGTTTCTCTATATGTAGCGCGTTTCTCTATATGTAGCGTGTTTCTCTGAGGCGCGTTTCTCTATATGTAGCGCGTTTCTCTATATGTAGCGCGTTTCTCTATATGTAGCGCGTTTCCGGTATTTGCAGCGCGTTTGCCCTTGTCGGCCACCGTACATTCCTGCCAATTGCACGCTCCCTCAAAACCTGTGACAGCTGTGGCATTGTGCTATGTGATAAAACGGCACATTTTAGAGTGGCCTTTTATTGTGACCAGCCTACTGAACAGTACTTCCTTAAAACAAAACAAAAAAATCTATTTAGGTACCCAGACAAAGATACTTGACTGATTTGAAGAATCAATTCTTCAATGAATTCCTCTGGTGCCTGGTAGGAGGGTGGGTGGTCTTACCAGGGGCATGGTCTCAGCAAGAGGGTCCTTGATCTGCAACTGCATTGCCTCCATGGAGATCTGCGTGTGAGGGTCGGCGAAAACAAGCTGTCGCCTGCGACCCGGTCTCTTAGGAGAGGGGACAACTTCGGGGAGCTAGGTGTCGGAGAGAAGGAGGTGGATGTAGCGGCAGAGTGGAGGAGGGAGAGAGGGATGTTAGAGGTAGAGAGGAGAGAAAGGATGTAGAGGCAGAGAGAAGGAGAGAGAGGATGTAGAGGCAGAGAGAAGGAAGGAGAGGATGTAGAGGCAGAGAGAAGGAAGGAGAGGATGTAGAGGCAGAGAGAAGGAGGGAGGATGTAGAGGCAGAGAGAAGGAAGGAGAGGATGTAGAGGCAGAGAGAAGGAAGGAGAGGATGTCGAGGCAGAGAGAAGGAGGGCGAGGAGGAGGGAGAGGCAGAGAGAAGGAGGGGATCAGGAGATATTTCGGTCCCACTTTATTTTGCAGTACAGAAATCACCAGGCAGGCATTTACTTATTACGGTAAAAAAAATATATAAATCTACAAACAAAGCTGTGTGTATGCATGGTTGATGAATGAGGCCTATTGAGACACTACAGCGGGTCTGTGACGGTAATAGTATAAGCGTGTAACTGGCGGTTATGGGTCTCGACCGTGAGAAGAAATAAACAACCGTCAACCACTTTATCACATGAATTTCCGCCTATCTATCAAACTGTCTCCACCCCCTCTAGCACACTCTCTCCCTTCTAGCCCTTCCAATCCTCTCCAATCTGATTTTTTTTGTTAATTTGTAATAATTGTAATAATAATAAAAAATACAATTTCTAATAATAAAGTGTTAGTGTTATAAAGTGTTATTTAAGTTATTGGAATGTTTGTGTACGGGTAGAAGACTGGAAATCTGGAAATTAAAAAACAAGGTTCTTTATTCACGATGTGTCCTATTCTCCAAAAAAGAAAAGTGCTTCCTATTTTCTTTCACTGTGCTCACCGCATAACTCACTGGGAACTTCAGAGTGATTATCTGGTACATTATTATTGTGACGGTAAGACTGTGTATTGTGACATCCCTCTCACTGCTACACATAAGCCGGGGGTTCAGCACCTGGGAAAGCACCCCGGGCCCCTAGGCAGAGTGGTCAACGGGAGGTACTGTCCGTTCGCGCAGCTGTCCCCGGCGACGGCGAACCCCCCGCATAAAGAGGGGAAAGGAACCTATGGAGAGGGAGAACTACGTCTACCCCAGACACGACAGATACGGGTGAGAGCCGGCCTTCGGCGTGAACAATTTTATCCAAATATGATAACGCCTGTATTCATGTGACAGACCGAGAGCACGGAGGAGAGAGGGACGGAATACCCCTGAACCACGGAGTCGGAGCCAGAGCACCGGATGAAACACTATCGACCGAACGCTGCGCAGATGTGTACCTCCGGTGGAGGGACCCTTGGTTATTCACCCTTTACAATCCTAAGTTGGACGGGCAGAGCCCCCCCTACCTTCAGTTAGGAATAAATATGCCGGTAATGGCCAATTGGTCTCCTTGTTTCATTCCGCCTCTAGCTCGTGTGTGCAAATCCCCACGGTCTCAGTGAGAGGGTTATCACAGTATATTAGGGGTGGGACAAAGTACGCACGCGCGTTGTTGAACAGAAGTGACCCAACTACGTTGAAGATGATGAATGGCTGAAATGGCGGAAAGCGGGGAAAAACAAATATGAAATGCACCTCTACCCTACAAATCGAAAGTCTGGGACCATTATATGTCAAAGCTAGGCTTCCTTTTAACTCCACGAGGGCTACGACTATTACCAAGTCTATTGCTGGGTTTATCCGCAAGGACCTTTGCCCGTACAGTGTAGTCGAAAACGAAGGTTTCCCGCCGAATGCCGCTAACACTGGCACCAATATATGAAATACTGTGTCGAAAATATTTTACTGAAACGGCTATTCGAGTGTTGTATGTAGTTCTTCCTTTAAACATTTTAACTGCTGCTTTCTGGGCAGTTAAGCCTTTTGGCACTTTATTTTGTATGAATGATGGCAGACACACATGGACAAGTTGCAGTCAGTGCGTGTGTATGTTAGAGACACTAAGCTAAGAGTAACCTTAGATAGTCTATTAGGCTAGGCTGATGACTGTAACTGAATGTAACTGTCTCCATTTCTCTCACACACACACACACACACACACACACACAAGCACAAACAAACACACGTACACACACCTCTCCACAAGAGCTCTCCGGCGCTCTCTCTGGCGCTCTCTCTGGCGCTCTCTCTGGCGCTCTCTCTGGCGCTCTCTCTGGCGCTCTCTCTGGCGTTCTCTCCGGCGCTCTCTCTGGCGCTCTCTCCGGTGTTCTCTCTGTCCCCTTCTCTGACTCTTCCTCTCTCTCTGAGGAGTACGGGGCCTCTAGTGGCATCTCCACGGGCTGACCACGGGCTGACATCTTCCTTGTCCAGCAGCCACACACTGTCCCCTACCACCACCGTGTCCTTCAGCCTGGACGTGCACATGCACATGCACGTGCACATGCACGTGCACGTGCACGCACACACACACACACACACACACACACACACACAATGGTGGGTACTATCTTAATAACCATCTAGCTTCCTCATTTATTGTAATCAGAAAACACACACAACAAAAATTAAGAAAAAAAAGAAGACAGTTCAAGGTGCCTAGCTGGACTTGAACAGTGACCACAGCCCTTGTGGCAGTAAGATCAGCCTGTGAAAGGGTCCCAGGGGACTTACTGGTCAATAGATGTCATGGCTCCCTCCTGGTCCCTTGTTCTCTCCCTCTCTCTCCCTTTCCCTCTCCTCAATCTCTGTGTCTGTCACACACACACACACACACACACACACACACACACACACACACACAGACACCTTTTCACTCCTTTCACGCTAACAAATGTCCATATCGATCGCCTGTCATTACTTAGAGAATCCTACTATCCTTTCTCATCTCTCTTACCCCCGTAGAATTGGTCTTGCTGCCCCAGAAGCAAGTCGATCTCTCTGCCTGTGGCTTCAGGTAGCTCCGCTCCCTCAAACTGATGGAGAGAGACAGGGAGAGAGAGATAAGTAACCATAAAAAAACCCAGCTCAACACTCTTGTCTTGAGCCATTCAGTGGGGAACAGTATTCTTACGTCAACATCAATGAAATACAACATCAAAATATAAAACACAATTTTGGATAAAAACAGTGCTAATAACTGAGTGAATCTTGATTTATCAGCACAGTCTATGGCGGCGGTGGGTAAGGCTACAACGTTATCCTATGTTATTTGGCATTCAGGAGACCTGTAAAGAATGTGATGGGTAATGTTTTGTATCTTGCTGTTCTTGTTTTGGGGATCTGGAGTTGGGTACTGTTTCTGGTTTGGCGATTTGATATTTGGGCTCTGGTAGGTGGCAGCCAGGTTCTGAAGGGGGAATTCAGAAGACCCAATGCAAAGTCCTTGCACAGTGTATTTCTTCTGTCTTAAGTATGTTGCATCAGGTAAGGGACTACTGTTGTTATCAGGCCAAGAACCCACAGATCTGGAAAAAAAAAGCAATATCCTAAAATGTTGGCTACCGCGAATACTTGAAATTGCCTATTTGGGAGTGCAATTATTCACATTATGATTTTATTACTAGTGACTAGTAGTGACCACTACTAGACCACATATGTGACATGTTATAATGCTTTGATCCTCATATGTAATGATCAGACTTTTCTTTAGAAAAATGTGAATACAATTCCTCGTTGTTGAAAAATAAATGACACATCACTAGTCAACTAACGCAGCTTGTTTTGTGAGCCTGCTAAGTATGGTCATAGTTAACTAGGTAGCAGTGGGGATTACTCACCGAATCCATTGCGTTGCAGTATTTTGGCTTGACTAGCGAATTTGTGTTGTGATTCTCAACAATGTTGAAACGTAGTTCCGTGTTTCAAAAGAAAAGTCAGAACATTATGAGGACCAAAGCATTAGAATGTGTCACATAAAGTTGCTGGTGAAAAGGTCTGTATGTCGGCGATTCTCACGTCACGCAAATGACCTTTTTTTTATATATATAAATGTGAAGTGTTGAAGTGTTGAAGAGCCCACTCGATATAATAATAATAATAATAATAATAATAACTTGCTTTAATCATTATATAATCATAATTTAATTATTGAGTCATTTAAAGGCAATATTTAAAAGATGGGTTTTTAGTCTTGACTTGAAAATATTTGCTGAGGTTATAACAAACAACAGTTTGTTACTTATGATTTGTGAATTGTATTCACTACATCATCTGCCATGGACTACTAGGTAAGTGATAGATGGCTTGTAAACAAACTTACGTTTTAGGACGTGTGCAAAAGCAAGGACTGTGTGATCATCTAATTATGTGGAGTTATGTGTCTTTAGCATGTTGATGTTCAATCAGCATGTTGTGATGTGATGCTACAAATGCAGTTTGGTGTTCATAGTGATGTTCCTTGCTAGCTACTAGCAACTGTTTTGCGTGTGTTTTGATTCAGAGCGTCTTTCTCCGGTATTTGGTTTGAGGGGTACCAACATTCAAATAAGCATATCTTCTTCAACTAGATTTCAGATGCCAATGTATGACACATCGTTTGAAAGCTTACAATCTGCACTTTCATAATATGGAAAAACAGTTCAAACGAATGAATTTCAAAATGACAATTTTCGATGCTAATCCAAGAACCCTCTCCCAGGCCCACGCCTTCACCTGAGTGGTCACCATGACCGGCTCCGTCTCTTTCAGGGTGATGGCTTCTGGCGTGGATTTAAAACCTGAGGTGAGAGGGACATAGAGACAAGAGAAGGAAAAGAAAAAAGGGAGAGTGGAGGAAAAGTACCAACGTTAGAGACGCTGATCTCTTGATGAAGATTTGTCATCTGATCTCAATAACAGACTATGTTTTAGCCCTGTCCGGAAGCAACGATGTGCCCTTGAAACTCAAAGATCTTTAGAGGATTGTACAAGTGGAAGCAATATACCTATTCCATACTGTCACATCCACACGTGCTTATATTAGGGGGGGGGGGCAACTCTAACATGTCTTATTATCTTTCTAGCGGAAACTTCTGGTGAGTATTTTGACCTTATTCCCACTTTCTGTTTCAGTCTGTGTCTTTTTTTTTGCAACTCGAGAAAGAAGCTTCTTGTAGAGTTGCAACTAGTAGAGGTTGGCTATGAATTGACTCACCCTCCCCCTCCGATCCGGTTCTGGAACTGACCACTGGAGAGCGCTGTGTAGTCACAGCCGCCATAATCTGCCATGGCTGGGGAAGTAACAGAATCGCCATAAAACAAGGTCAATCAATGTACCACCTTTTCTGTGTGCTAAGCCTTAGAATAATGCTTTGTAAATACATTTGATGAATCAACAGAGAATTTGAATTCTAACTCTAATTAAAGTAGAGGAAATGTTTTGTTGTTGGTTAACGTTGAAAGTACCTGAGGGATCCTGTAGGGACTGGGGAGCTGGTCTCCTGAGCCCATCACACCAAAGAAGGGGTCTGGAGCCCCCTCAGCCTCCTCCAGAAGGAACAGGGAATCAGCCACGTTCAGGGCTAGTCTGGGACACAAAAGGGCCAATGTTAAATGCAAAATGGCTGCTATGCATTGCCCAGGTGGGTCTGACACATAGGCAGGGAGTGGGGTGAGATGTCCTCATACTAGAGCATAAGTGTAAGCATAGTTACAAGCTTATGTTTGAGTTTATGGTTAGACCGAGGCTACAGGTAGGGTTATAGGCTGCTCATCCGGTTAGACTGAAACGTTATTCCTAACCAAACATAAACTTACTGTATACCTAACCACAACCTTTACCCTGAAGATAACAATTTCTTACAGTAAGCGTGTTGTGTTTCTGGGTTACGGGACTGATCTTTATTTATGATGGGGGTGTTACACGGATGGATTTAACCTCAAAAATACCAAAATTGACGACCCTCCCCTTACGCAAAATATATTTTCGCATAGCCCTCGAATACTTGAAAAACATACATTGGCTCTCCCCCTACAAAGATGAATGATTAAAACACAGTGGTGTTGCCACACGCTGTAAACATTTCAAGGCAAATTAAACTATATATTTAGTAATGATAGAGTAACTACTTTTGATCGACAACACTATTGTTGTTAAAACTAAAGCAAAAGTGAAAGCGTTATGATGTTCCTCTGTGAATTTTGACAAGAAGAAACGTGAGTCGGGTTGTGATCATGCAACCCAGCTCCATACTGTTCAAGAGTCCTGGGGAGAACCCTGCTGTCCATAGTGCCGTCATTTCAGCTAAACAGCTATTACAGAATCATTGGCGATTCATAATCTATATTTTGTACATTTCATGCAATTCCACAGCAACATTTATAAACACTGGAGAAAAACCTGCCATCCTGCATCAATTTAGTGCCATACCAAGGGCCTATATTTCACTTTGAAAGAGTCAGTGTTGCACACAAGATCTTTCTAGATCGATCAAGTGTTTCATAGGCACTACTACACACATGAAATTAACATAGTACATGTTGTTTTTGATTAAATAATTTTCGCCCTAAAGTAACCTAGCTTTTAATTACTTTACTTTGGCTGCGTTATTTTATTATTATTCTGAAATATTGTACACATCTCAGCAATGAAAGTTGGATTTGTAAAGTGTTCTTCATACAGAACAAACAGAAAAAGAAAAAAAAAAGCCTTCTGCATATACTCTACACAAAGGCCACAAGACCTTGTCAACATCACAGGTAATGTTCTCCCTGGCGAAGCAGAGGGGAAAGTATCGCCTGGCATGACGAATCCAGCCCTGATATACTTCAGATATATTTCAACACAGGAGAGCTCACCTTTAGCCCTTATTGCTAAAGCTATGATTGGTAATTCAAATGCAATAGGTGTTTGCCCATATGGGGTGTGATTGATGTTTTGAGTTTAGCATTCTGAATGGTAGTGTTTTCCATGTGAACACAATAGATTTTATCAAGGAAGTGTGTGCCAAATGTAGAGAATTGTATTTAGTGTTTTGTTAACTGGGTGGTTTAGAGTGGCAAAATGAGTGATAAGCAAGAAATGTGTTTGTCAGAATTGGTGTGAGATAAAATACACCAGTTTCAGGTTTTGGTCATTGTGTTTGAGGTTTGGATGTTAGTGTTAAAGCGAAAACCTGTAAACACTTTATTTATTTGTTGTTCGACCACTGGTTGGTTTTGTGGCGCTGTTCCGACTTTCAGGACTTCAGAAATCGACAGTTTGTCTTGCTTATGTCTTGCTTACAGACAGTTTCTTTCTTCAAACTGATCACTGTTGTTTTCATTCTCGAACTGCTATCACAGAATACTGTATACTTTAGCTCCTACATAAACTAAGAAGGACACAGGTTAAAGTATACCATTCGTTCTTGAGATCACTTTAGTACGGAGCCCCCCTGGGGTCACATGGTAGAAAAAATGTATTTGATGTGTGAATCCGTTCCCTCGGTTTAGTAAATCTGTTCCCTCGGTTTAGTAATTAGTTCCCTCGGTTTAGTCATTTGTTCCCTCTGTTTAGTAATTCGTTATGGTTAGGGTTAGGCCCTATGTGACGATCCACACCAGAACCTATAGTGGGCGCTATTACACCTGTTGTCCGGTCTACCTTCTCTCTGTGTTCCAGATGGGCATAGGTGTGGGTGATGATGCTAATTGTCCCTGGATCACTTTAAGAGTGGGTTAGATTGATGGACTCTCTCTCTTCCTTTGTCGACCTGCAGCCGTTTTTGGTTGTCGTTACTATTTTCTTTATCATTATTTCCATTCAACATTATATTCTTTAATAAATATCCTATTATTGTTAACCATGTGTCGTCTCCCTTTTTGTTACCTTGTCAAGAGCCAGGCAAGCGTAACACCCTACGAGCCAGAATGAAGGATTCTAACCCTAAACCTAACCCTAACCCTGACCCTAATCCTTGCGATCGTTCTGGCTCGTAGGGCCTAACCCTAACCCTAGGGACCCCAGGGGGGGTCCGTACTTTAGCCTTGTGAGAGGAAGGGGAATTAGCTCAAACACACAAAACGAGCGGCTCTTCAGATTTGCGATGACCCAACACTCGTTGTTGGTCAGTGGTCCACTGAACGAATACTACTGTGTATTTCCACCGTATTTCATATTTAGTAACATGTAAGCCAAAAACGAAGTTGTCAGAAGCAGGATTTGAACCCATGACTCCAGATGAGATTGCAACCTGAACCCAGTAACTAATATAGAGTTCTGTATATACTGTGGTAATATGATTCATTCGCGTATTATAATTATACTTTTTTACCGCGTGAAGGTTTGCCAAATTAACCGCGATCATTAACGAATAAACTAATATTTCCCTTTTTAGCTTTGAGAACTTCTGAGAAGTACGGCTAAAACAAACCCTTTACTCTGAGTGTGTTGAGGGGAGACGATGGTAAATGCCTACTCTGGGGCAGGTGTGTGGGTAACATTGTGTATGTGTGTGTGTAAGCGTGCATGTATGATGTGTGTCCCCTGACCTGTCAGGGTCAAATCTGAAGTGGTTCCACGTCTAAAAATTAAGTTTACAGTCTATAGAAACACTGTAGAAAGGTTCATGCTTTAGTCATAAAATGCACAATTGTTATGCCTATCAGCCTCACTACAAATGCAACTTACAGAGAAGCCACCCTTCTCTGCCCTCTCCCGCTCACTTGGCTTAATTCAGCCGCTATAATTGAGCCACTATCTCAGGGCATAAATACAAAGCTCATTCTCAAGTATATTTGGTATTTATAGACTTTAGTACGTACACAATGTTATTTTGCCTGTCTGTGTGCGGCTCTTTAATCCATTCATTAAAAGTGTGTGGCTCGCTCGCTGTGTCTCAATAGGCGTCGTTTTGGTTTAGCAATTCATGGCACTCGCCATACCTGCATAAAAAAAAAATCCCCTGAAAATTGTATCTGAAAGACGTGTTGTCATGTTGGTGATTTTATCCACAACGGTAACTCAACATCCTCCCGGCTCCATCTCACCCCCCCCCAGCCAGGATTGACAATTTCAAGCCCAACCAGTCTAAAAGCTGCCGAATCCACCCGTCCAGAGTGACCAAAAGTAGCCCAATCTGGCAACACTGGAGCGGGACATCGGTTCCTCAGTAAACAAGCCATGAGTAACGTTCATGTTAAAACCTTGTCCACGATTCTCATTCATTCAGGTAGGTTAAACAAACTGTATTAACGCCATAATACTGTTGGTTCAAATGTAATATATTAATGAACAAGTTCATGTCATGTTGTGTCAGTACAAACATGTTCTAATTACATTTTATTTTAAAAAAAAAACCCGACCTAACGTCACCCGCGATTGTGAAGCTAACTGTAGCGAATGTTACATAGGGTACAACAACAGCTAGTTTAATGTCAACCATGTCTCTATTTTCAATCATTTCTGTAATAATTGTACCAAATTGGGGCCAGTAACACTAACTTGTGTGTGAGTAAGTTATATGTGTGTGTGCAAGCATGTTTTTGATATTGTCAATCGTCTCACTTGTAATAGGTGAGCTGTAACACAAATATGCCAGTGAAAAAAAAAAGGAGAATGGACATAACAAGGAGCTTTTTTGGTCAAAGGGCAGCAGAGACAAGTACAGGACACAGGTGAGGTCTTAAAATACTAGTGTTTTAACAGTGCAGTTAATTTAGAGTTGAGAATAGCTAAATCTGTAATGTTTTGTTTCTAAGGAGATTGAACCAGGTCCACCTGCTAGGAAAGATGTAGATTACTACCTACATACTGTAGCTGTCTCGTTTATTCATTACCTTAATGTAATATAAGTCAATTGTATAGAAACAACTCACCAAAATAGACTATTGCACAACTGATTTGAAACCCCCCCTCAACCCCCCTATTCTGTACCTTGCCATACCTTGGCTTTTGCTGAAATGACACCACTGGTTTCATAGCCTATTGGAAATGTATTGCGTGTGTGTGAGTGAGAGCTTTTGTGAGCCTGCATGTATGATGTGGCTCTTTCTGGTACCCCAACAATTCTTTGGGGCTCTTAGTCTCCAACTGGTTGGCCACCCCTGGGGCCTCATTTATAAAAAGGTACTTGAACATCACCTTTGACTTTCACGTGAGCACATTTTTCTAAACGGACCAGTGTTTCCTCTATATGCATTTATTGGTGGCGGGCCGCCACGAATGAATTTCCTCCGCCACGAATTGATTCAGTCCACAAAACAAACAAAAAAAAACAAAAACAAACAAAATGTTTTACATTTTAGCTGATTAAAATCTATCTGATCCTAGATCAGCGCTATAATGGATGTTGACTAAAAGTGCACCTAAATCCACGCCCATCTCTCTCTAACCGCTGATCCAAAATCAGATTAATGACATTAGGGCTACTCCTGATTGGTCTAAATGTGAACCGGCATGAGAACCGTGCAGACTCAACCATCCCCGCTCAGCTTCCGAAATGCTCGGGCGCCTGTGTTTTCTCCTCGCAAATAACGGGCTAAAAGTCAGCGACAGATGGATGGATTTTTCTAGAAAAAATATGTCCCAGACACTTCAAACATTGCTGAAGCTAGCAGTGGCTATGAGCGATACGAAACTGCATGGCTGGGTGTCGTATTGCAGGATTTAAGTTTCTCTATATATTTCGGGACGAGGAGCATGGCATGGTCGGACCTTCCCAGCGGTGCCCTCGGGAACGAACGGTAAGCCTCGTTGATAGTAACGTAGCAGTGGTCTAGTATGTTAGCAATTGTTAGCAATTGTCCAATACAACGTTGTAGTTGTTTAGTACAAATGGGTCTATAGCAGCTAGGTAACATTAGCCCTGTATCAGAGTCGTGTTGTTGGGTCTTGTAGCAGGGTTAGCTATAGCAGCTAGGTAACATTAGTCCTGTATCAGAGTTGTGTTGTTGGGTCTTGTAGCAGGGTTAGCTATAGCAGCTAGGTAACATTAGTCCTGTATCAGAGTTGTGTTGTTGGGTCTTGTAGCAGGGTTAGCTATAGCAGCTAGGTAACATTAGTCCTGTATCAGAGTTGTGTTGTTGGGTCTTGTAGCAGGGTTAGCTATAGCAGCTAGGTAACATTAGTCCTGTATCAGAGTTGTGTTGTTGGGTCTTGTAGCAGGGTTAGCTATAGCAGCTAGGTAACATAAGTCCTGTATCAGAGTTGTGTTGTTGGGTCTTGTAGCAGGGTTAGCTATAGCAGCTAGGTAACATTAGTCCTGTATCAGAGTTGTGTTGTTGGGTCTTGTACAGTTGCTCAAAATGCAGATAAGAGAAAGTATAGGCTAATATCAAACAACAATCCTAGAGATGACTAACTCAAACGTACGCATAACTAAATAAAAGCAGGCCAACTAACGACAGCTACACGCCCTCAACTGGGAACATAAAGGATAAATGAATGTTGCAATCGAACGTGTCCTACAGCGACAGCTGGTCGTGCAAATGAGGATCTGGGAAGATTTTTTTACCTTTTTTATTTTTTTTGCCATCCTCCCTCTAGTTTGAAATTCGGTCGTTGTTTTGAGCGCGCGTGCGCGTTTCATGCGCGTGCATGCGGGAAAAAAAATCGCGCGCTGCACGCGCGGACAGAGCTATCCGCCACCAATGGAAAAATTCCTGGAGGAAACACTGCGGACGTAAGCATTTTTTATAAAACGAGCTGCGCTTGTTTAACATTGCGTACGTGCTTCCTTCTATAAACACCAAATATACTTTAAATTTAACGCAGGTTAATAGCGGCTCAAAGAAAAGCGGCTGAATTAAGCCAAGTGCTAAAATATAGGGTAGGCGTTGGTCTGGAAGCGGGAGAGGGCAGAGAAGGGTGATTTAACGTTTGATTACTAACCAGGCAAATGCTTATACTGAAGTTGTAAAAGAAAATCATTTCTTAACTCATTTTCTCGACTGATAACAACATCGTTAATTTTATTACGAGCCACATTCACTTCACATGAATTACAGTATAGGCAGTGCGGCCCACATGCCTGTAATAACTCCGCATAACCAGTAGGTAATACCCAACGTAGAGCTACGATTGTTTCCAGAGCAGTGGTATGGTTACTCTCCTGTGTGTGTTCTCTGATGCATCTTCAGGTGTCCTGCTTCACCAAAACTCTTCCAACACTGGGAGCAGTGGTATGGTTTCTCTCCTGTGTGTGTTCTCTGATGCATCTTCAGGCTTCCTCCTTCACTTAAACTCTTCCTACACTGGGAGCAGTGGTATGGTTTCTCTCCTGTGTGTGTTCTCTGATGAATATCAGCCCAATAGAGCTCTCAGGTCTTCTGCTAGCATATCAGCCCAATAGAGCTCTCAGGTCTTTTGCTAGCATATCAGCCCAATAGAGCTCTCAGGTCTTCTGCTAGCATATCAGCCCAATAGAGGTCTCAGGTCTTCTGCTAGCATATCAGCCCAATAGAGCTCTCAGGTCTTCTGCTAGCATATCAGCCCCATAGAGCTCTCAGGTCTTCTGCTAGCATATCAGCCCAATAGAGCTCTCAGGTCTTCTGCTAGCATATCAGCCCAATAGAGCTCTCAGGTCTTCTGCTAGCATATCAGCCCAATAGAGCTCTCAGGTCTTCTGCTAGCATATCAGCCCAATAGAGCTCTCAGGTCTTCTGCTAGCATATCAGCCCAGAAGAGCTCTCAGGTCTTCTGCTAGCATATCAGCCCAATAGAGCTCCCAGGTCTTCTGCTAGCATATCAGCCCAATAGAGCTCTCAGGTCTTCTGCTAGCATATCAGCCCAATAGAGTTCTCAGGTCTTCTGACGCTGGTTTTCTCTGTGTACCACATGTACAAAAGAAGAGGTTTGGTGAAGCTGCATTCTCATTTTATGCACCCAGATTGTGTCTCCCTGCCAGTTTACATTAGGGATGCAACCTCTCTCAATAATCTGGATGAATCATGGGTCGTATATCAACAAACAAACCAACGTGGGGAACAGTGGTGGAATAACGTTGTAGCTCGATGCACTCGTCTTGCAATACTGTTGTTGAAGTGTGCATTGTCGGTGCTGTGTTAGTTGGTGTGTTATTGTAAGTGTACAGCTAAACTAGCTAGCTACATTGACATTGGGAATGCAGTTGAAGAAGTGATTCTGCATGCATGCAGGGTCATCATCAAAATGTCAACTATGGCAATGCATTTTAACATGCAAATAGATATGGATATAGATAGGAACTACATATCAGCAGCAATACTTTTGGAAAATATGATTTGAGCCTAGCTGAACACATCCCATATGCCAACAAAAACAAACTACCGGTATACAGTATAATAACTCCTTATTTTGTTGGCAATGAAGAGGTGCAAATAAGCGTATTTTGTAGTTTTTGTCTGAGAAATAGTCCTAATCCTGCAATCTCTTTCTGTATATTTTTTGGGGTGAGTCCAGTATCGTGAATCGTATTGAATCGTGAGTTGAGTGCATTGTTACATCCCTACTAAAAACTAATGTTCATTGATTGATGGTCGTAATGAAAACAAATGCGGTCATAGTCAACAGAAATAAATAATTTACCCCTCTCACGCCAGAGCCCCTCCTCTCTCTGTCCTTCTCCACCCCCATGTCTACGTCGACCTCAGAGTCTCCCCCCTTCTCTCCCCCCTCCCTGCTGCTCTTCTTCCTGAGGACAGCACACTGTTGCCATAGTGACAGGAGGTCAGGGTGGAGGTGAGCTGTGTTAGGGAAGAGGGTAAGGAGGGGTGGGGGTGGGGGCAAAGAGAAGATAAGCAAACTTATCTTATCTTAATCGTAGTGATCTACGTATGTGATAGCTCTCTCTAAAAATCCAATCTCTCTTTCCATCCATCCACCCATCCGTCCAGTCGTCCCTTCCTGGGTCCATCTATCCATCATGGACTGAACTGCATGCTTCCTCCCTAGACCACTGATGTCCACCAACTCACAATATATCATCATTATCATCTGCGGTGGCATATATACGCTGGGAAAGAGCCATTATGTCTACCTCTGGGTACGCTGAAACGTCGAACCTTGTCATCCAAGTTTCTCTCAGCAGAGGTATGAGATACTCACGGCAGGCGGGGGCGCTGAAGAGCTCTTCGGGGGCGACCGTGGACCGGGAGGCGGGGTCTATCAGCACCTTGGACTGGGAGAGAGAGACAGCAACACTAGGCAAAGAGGTCAACTACACTTCCTCAAGCACGGATCACCAATAGGCGGCCCGCAGGCCAGATCCGGCCACTCTATAATGTGCAGCTTTATCACACAGCACAATGCCACAGATGTCGCCAGTCTTGAGGGAGCGTGCAATTGGCATGCTGACTCCAGGAATGTCCACCAGAGCTGTTGCCGGTGAATTGAAAATTAATTTCTCTACCATAAACCATCTCCAAAGTCGTTTCCAATTCCAATTCTCGGACACACCTTTGGAGACGGCTTATGGTAAAGAAATTAACATTCAATTCACGGGCAACAGCCCTGGTGATCATTCCTGCCAATTGCACGCTCCCTCAAAACCTGTGACAGCTGTGGCATTGTGCTATGTGATAAAACGGCACATTTTAGAGTGGCCTTTTATTGTGACCAGCCTACTGAACAGTACTTCCTTAAAACAAAACCAAAAAAATCTATTTAGATACCCAGACAAAGATACTTGACTGATTTGAAGAATCAATTCTTCAATGAATTCCTCTGGTGCCTGGTAGGAGGGTGGGTGGTCTTACCAGGGGCATGGTCTCAGCAAGAGGGTCCTTGATCTGCAACTGCATTGCCTCCATGGAGATCTGCGTGTGAGGGTCGGCGAAAACAAGCTGTCGCCTGCGACCCAGTCTCTTAGGAGAGGGGACAACTTCGGGGAGCTAGGTGTCGGAGAGAAGGAGGTGGATGTAGCGGCAGAGTGGAGGAGGGAGAGAGGGATGTTAGAGGTAGAGAGGAGAGAAAGGATGTAGAGGCAGAAAGAAGGAGAGAGAGGATGTAGAGGCAGAGAGAAGGAAGGAGAGGATGTAGAGGCAGAGAGAAGGAAGGAGAGGATGTAGAGGCAGAGAGAAGGAGGGAGGATGTAGAGGCAGAGAGAAGGAAGGAGAGGATGTAGAGGCAGAGAGGAGGGAGGATGTAGAGGCAGAGAGAAGGAAGGAGAGGATGTAGAGGCAGAGAGAAGGAGGACGAGGAGGAGGGAGAGGCAGAGAGAAGGAGGGGATCAGGAGATATTTCGGTCCCACTTTATTTTGCAGAACAGAAATCACCAGGCAGGCATTTACTTATTACGGTAAAAAATAAAAATAAATCTACAAACAAAGCTGTGTGTATGCATGGTTGATGAATGAGGCCTATTGAGACACTACAGCGGGTCTGTGACGGTAATAGTATAAGCATGTAACTGGCGGTTATGGGTCTCGACCGTGAAAAGAAATAAACAACCGTCAACCACTTTATCACATGAATTTCCGCCTATCTATCAAACTGTCTCCACCCCCTCTAGCACACTCTCTCCCTTCTAGCCCTTCCAATCCTCTCCAACCTGACATTTTTTGTTAATTTGTAATAATTGTAATAATAATAAAAAATACAATTACTAATAATAAAGTGTTAGTATTATAAAGTGTTATTTAAGTTATTGGAATGTTTGTGTCCGGGTAGAAGACTGGAAATCTGGAAATTAATAAACAAGGTTCTTTATTCACGATGTGTCCTATTCTCCAAAAAAGAAAAGTGCTTCCTATTTTCTTTCACTGTGCTCACCGCATAACTCACTGGGAACTTCAGAGTGATTATCTGGTACATCATTATTGTGACGGTAAGACTGTGTGTATATAAGGTACATTATTATTGTGACGG
Organism: Nansenia antarctica; assembly: GCF_963989245.1. NCBI lineage: Eukaryota > Metazoa > Chordata > Actinopteri > Argentiniformes > Microstomatidae > Nansenia > Nansenia antarctica. The sequence continues at coordinate 24,831,651 of NC_137687.1, forward strand.
TAAGACTGTGTATTGTGACATCCCTCTCACTGCTACACATAAGCCGGGGGTTCAGCACCTGGGAAAGCACCCCGGGCCCCTAGACAGTGTGGTCAACGGGAGGTACTGTCCGTTCGCGCAGCTGTCCCCGGCGACGGCGAACCCCCCGCATAAAGAGGGGAAAGGAACCTATGGAGAGGGAGAACTACGTCTACGCCAGACACGACAGATACGGGTGAGAGCCGGCCTCCGGCGTGAACAATTTTATCCAAATATGATAACGGCTGTATTCATGTGACAGACCGAGAGCACGGAGGAGAGAGGGACGGAATACCCCTGAACCACGGAGTCGGAGCCAGAGCACCGGATGAAACACTATCGACCGAACGCTGCGCAGATGTGTCCCTCCGGTGGAGGGACCATTGGTTATTCACCCTTTACAATCCTAAGTTGGACGGGCAGAGCCCCCCCTACCTTCAGTTAGGAATAAATATGCCGGTAATGGCCAATTGGTCTCCTTGTTTCATTCCGCCTCTAGCTCGTGTGTGCAAATCCCCACGGTCTCAGTGAGAGGGTTATCACAGTATATTAGGGGTGGGACAAAGTACGCACGCGCGTTGTTGAACAGAAGTGACCCAACTACGTTGAAGATGATGAATGGCTGAAATGGCGGAAAGCGGGGAAAAACAAATATGAAATGCACCTCTACCCTACAAATCGAAAGTCTGGGACCATTATATGTCAAAGCTAGGCTTCCTTTTAACTCCACGAGGGCTACGACTATTACCAAGTCTATTGCTGGGTTTATCCGCAAGGACCTTTGCCCGTACAGTGTAGTCGAAAACTAAGGTTTCCCGCCGAATGCCGCTAACACTGGCACCAATATATGAAATACTGTGTTGAAAATATTTTACTGGCCCGTTTCCTTGTCCAGCAGCCACACACTGTCCCCCACCACCACCGTGTCCTTCAGCCTGGACGTACACGTACACATGCACATGCACGTGCACGCACACACACACACACACACACACACACACACACACAATGGTGGGTACTATCTTAATAACCATCTAGCTTCCTCATTTATTGTAATCAGAAAACACACACAACAAAAATTAAGAAAAAAAAGAAGACAGTTCAAGGTGCCTAGCTGGACTTGAACAGTGACCACAGCCCTTGTGGCAGTAAGATCAGCCTGTGAAAGGGTCCCAGGGGACTTACTGGTCAATAGATGTCATGGCTCCCTCCTGGTCCCTTGTTCTCTCCCTCTCTCCCTCTCTCTCCCTTTCCCTCTCCTCAATCTCTGTGTCTGTCACACACACACACACACACCTTTTCACTCCTTTCACGCTAACAAATGTCCATATCGATCGCCTGTCATTACTTAGAGAATCCTACTATCCTCTCTCATCTCTCTTACCCCCGTAGAATTGGTCTTGCTGCTCCAGAAGCAAGTCGATCTCTCTGCCTGTGGCTTCAGGTAGCTCCGCTCCCTCAAACTGATGGAGAGAGACAGGGAGAGAGAGATAAGTAACCATAAAAAACCCAGCTCAACACTCTTGTCTTGAGCCATTCAGTGGGGAACAGTATTCTTACGTCAACATCAATGAAATACAACATCAAAATATAAAACACAATTTTGGATAAAAACAGTGTTAATAACTGAGTGAATCTTGATTTATCAGCACAGTCTATGGCGGTGGTGGGTAAGGCTAAAACGTTCATCCTATGTTATTTGGCATTCAGGAGACCTGTAAAGAATGGGATGGGTAATGTTTTGTATCTTGCTATTCTTGTTTTGGGGATCTGGAGTTGGGTACTGTTTCTGGTTTGGCGATTTGATATTTGGGCTCTGGTAGGTGGCAGCCAGGTTCTGAGGGGGGAATTCAGACGACCCAATGCAAAGTCCTTGCACAGTGTATTTCTTCTGTCTTAAGTATGTTGCATCAGGTAAGGGACTACTGTTGTTATCAGGCCAAGAACCCACAGGTCTGAAAAAAAAAGCAATATCTTACAATGTTGGCTACCGCGAATACTTGAAATTGCCTATTTGGGAGTGCAATTATTCACATTATGATTTTATTACTAGTGACTAGTAGTGACCACTACTAGGCCACATATGTGACATGTTATAATGCTTTGATCCTCATATGTAATGATCAGACTTTTCTTTAGAAAAATGTGAATACAATTCCTCGTTGTTGAAAAATAAATGACACATCACTAGTCAACTAACGCAGCTTGTTTTGTGAGCCTGCTAAGTATTGTCATAGTTAACTAGGTAGCAGTGGGGATTACTCACCGAATCCATTGCGTTGCAGTATTTTGGCTTGACTAGCGATTTGTGTTGTGATTCTCAACAATGTTGAAACGTAGTTCCGTGTTTCAAAAGAAAAGTCAGAACATTTTGACTGGTCGCCGATATGAGGACCAAAGCATTAGAATGTGTCACATAAAGTTGCTGGTGAAAAGGTCTGTATGTCGGCGATTCTCACGTCACGCAAATGACCTTTTTTTAATATACCGGTATATAAATGTGAAGTGTTGAAGTGTTGAAGAGCCCACTCGATATAATAATAATAATAATAACTTGCTTTATTCATTATATAATCATAATTTAATTATTGAGTCATTTAAAGGCAATATTTAAAAGATGGGTTTTTAGTCTTGACTTGAAAATATTTGCTGAGGTTATAACAAACAACAGTTTGTTACTTATGATTTGTGAATTGTATTCACTACATCCTCTGCCATGGACTACTAGGTAAGTGATAGATGGCTTGTAAACAAACTTACGTTTTAGGACGTGTGCAAAAGCAAGGACTGTGTGATCATCTAATTATGTGGAGTTATGTGTCTTTAGCATGTTGATGTTCAATCAGCATGTTGTGATGCTACAAATGCAATTAGGTGTTCATAGTGATGTTCCTTGCTAGCTACTAGCAACTGTTTTGCGTGTGTTTTGATTCAGAGCGTCTTTCTCCGGTATTTGGTTTGAGGGGTACCAACCTTCAAATAAGCATATCTTCTTCAACTAGATTTCAGATGTCAATGTATGACACATCGTTTGAAAGCTTACAATCTGCACTTTCATAATATGGAAAAACAGTTCAAACGAATGAATTTCAAAAGGACAATTTTCGATGCTAATCCAAGAACCCTCTCCCAGGCCCACGCCTTCACCTGAGTGGTCACCATGACCGGCTCCGTCTCTTTCAGGGTGATGGCTTCTGGCGTGGATTTAAAACCTGAGGTGAGAGGGACATAGAGACAAGAGAAGGAAAAGAAAAAAGGGAGAGTGGAGGAAAAGTACCAACGTTAGAGACGCTGATCTCTTGGTGAAGATTTGTCATCTGATCTCAATAACAGACTATGTTTTAGCCCTGTCCGGAAGCAACGGTGTGCCCTTGAAACTCATAAAGATCTTTAGAGGATTGTACAAGTGGAAGCAATATACCTATTCCATTCTGTCACATCCACACGTGCTTATATTAGGGGGGGGGGCAACTCTAACATGTCTTATTATCTTTCTAGCGGAAACTTCAGGTGATTATTTTGACCTTATTCCCACTTTCTGTTTCAGTCTGTGTCTTTTTTTTTGCAACTCGAGAAAGAAGCTTCTTGTAGAGTTGCAACTAGTAGAGGTTGGCTATGAATTGACTCACCCTCCCCCTCCGATGCGGTTCTGGAACTGACCACTGGAGAGCGCTGTGTAGTCACAGCCGCCATAATCTGCCATGGCTGGGGAAGTAACAGAATCGCCATAAAACAAGGTCAATCAATGTACCACCTTTTCTGTGTGCTAAGCCTTAGAATAATGCTTTGTAAATACATTTGATGAATCAACAGAGAATTTGAATTCTAACTCTAATTAAAGTAGAGGAAATGTTTTGTTGTTGGTTAACGTTGAAAGTACCTGAGGGATCCTGTAGGGACTGGGGAGCTGGTCTCCTGAGCCCATCACACCAAAGAAGGGGTCTGGAGCCCCCTCAGCCTCCTCCAGAAGGAACAGGGAATCAGCCACGTTCAGGGCTAGTCTGGGACACAAAAGGGCCAATGTTAAATGCAAAATGGCTGCTATGCATTGCCCAGGTGGGTCTGACACATAGGCAGGGAGTGGGGTGAGATGTCCTCATACTAGAGCATAAGTGTAAGCATAGTTACAAGCTTATGTTTGAGTTTATGGTTAGACCGAGGCTACAGGTATTATAGGCTGCTCATCCGGTTAGACTGAAACGTTATCCCTAACCAAACATAAACTTACTGTATACCTAACCACAACCTTTACCCTGATGATAACAATTTCTTACAGTAAGCGTGTTGTGTTTCTTGGTTACGGGACTGATCTTTATTTATGATGGGGGTGTTACACGGATGGATTTAACCTCAAAAATACCAAAATTGACGACCCCTTACGTAAAATATATTTCCGCATAGCCCTCGGATACTTGAAAAACATACATTGGCTCTCCCCCTACAAAGATGAATGATTAAAACACAGTGGTGTTGCCACACGCTGTAAACATTTCAAGGCAAATTAAACTATATATTTAGTAATGATAGAGTAACTACTTTTGATCGACAACACTATTGTTGTTAAAACTAAAGCAAAAGTGAAAGCGTTATGATGTTCCTCTGTGAATTTTGACAAGAATAAACGTGAGTCGGGTTGTGATCATGCAACCCAGCTCCATACTGTTCAAGAGTCCTGGGGAGAACCCTGCTGTCCATAGTGCCGTCATTTCAGCTAAACAGCTATTACAGAATCATTGGCGATTCATAATCTATATTTTGTACATTTCATGCAATTCCACAGCAACATTTATAAACACTGGAGAAAAACCTGCCATCCTGCATCAATTTAGTGCCATACCAAGGGCCTATATTTCACATTGAAAGAGTCAGTGTTGCACACAAGATCTAGATCGATCAAGTGTTTCATAGGCACTACTACACACATGAAATTAACATAGTATATGTTGTTTTTGATTAAATAATTTTCGAATACTTGACTGTTAAATGCCGACCCACATACCTCCCGAGGGAATTCAACGCGGTGTACATAACATCTGTTTACATCGCACCTAGCGCAGATGCTAGCTTAGCATTGGCGCGGCTACATGACGTCATCAGTGGTGGACAGAGCGCGGACCCACAGGCAGTACATATAATCGCCGGGGACTTTAATCATGCTGACCTGAAGGTAGTACTACCCAAGTTCTATCAGCACGTTAAATGTGCAACAAGAGGAGAAAAAACACTGGACAAGGTATACACCAACATCAAGCTTGCTTACAAGGCTAGACCGCTAGCTCATCTAGGCATGTCTGACCATGTGTCAATCCTCCTGATCCCAGCCTACACTCCCATGAGGAAAAGTGCTCCCATCAACACTTCTGTTGTACGACAGGTGTCCGAACAGAATTATTTGATCGATACTCCTAACCGTAGACAGTCTACACAACTTTGTCACATAAACTCATTAAAATGTTATTATTTGTATTTTTGATTAATCTAGTTAAGTTATGCTGTAATCTGGGAAACAGAATTTACAGAGACCTTTTTAGTAGGCCTCTGTTTTAAGGGGGGGGTGTGACGATCCACACCAGAACCTATAGTGGGCGCTATTACACCTGTCCGGTCTACCTTCTCTCTGTGTTCCAGATTGGCTCAGGTGTGGGTGATGATGCTAAACCTAACCCTGACCCTAATCCTTGCGATCGTTCTGGCTTGTAGGGCCTAACCCTAACCCTAGGGACCCCAGGGGGGGTCCGTACTTTAGCCTTGTGAGAGGAAGGGGAATTAGCTCAAACACACAAAACGAGCGGCTCTTCAGATTTGCGATGACCCAACACTCGTTGTTGGTCAGTGGTCCACTGAACGAATACTACTGTGTATTTCCACCGTATTTCATATTTAGTAACATGTAAGCAAAAAACTAAGTTGTCAGAAGCAGGATTTGAACCCATGACTCCAGATGAGATTGCAACCTGAACCCAGTAACTAATATAGAGTTCTGTATATACCGTGGTAATATGATTCATTCGCGTATTATAATTATAATTTTTTACCGCGTAAAGGTTTGCCAAATTAACCGCGATCATTAACGAATAAACTAATATTTCCCTTTTTAGCTTTGAGAACTTCTGAGAAGTACGGCTAAAACAAACCCTTTACTCTGAGGCCCTGTCCACACCTATACGTCTTTTTGATAAACGTGGATTTTTATATTCGTTTTGGGGGGTTCGTCCAGACGCAAACAAGTTTTTGCCCTCTGAAAACGAAGATGTTTAAAAACGCCTGCCAGAGTGAAGATGTTTAAAAACGCTGTATATTCGCCGTATATTTTTGACGTGTGGACGAGATAGACGGAGCTTTTTGTATTCGTCACGTCATCATGCGCGTAGATTTCTATGATCATGCGCACTGCAGCTGTTTGCTGTTCCCTCCAACGTCATATCATGGCACCAGTAACTACTATGTTTACAACAGGCAACGGTGTTCGAGGCTACACAAGCGAGGAAAATGGATGTGAACAAAGTGCTTCTAGTTCTTTCACTGTTAACTGGACTTTTAACCTGTTTACAGATAAATGCACAGTTAATGATCGAGAACATTGAGAGACAGAGGCGTCTGATTGGCCAGCGGGGCTATGGGGATAATATTATATCGCCGACTACTGGTGTGGAATGCTCAATGACAGCGTTTATATTGCGTTCATGCGTATGCATGTGGACACAGACATTGTTTATAAACATGCTGGTGTGGACGGTCATATTTTTATATACGAAAAACGTTTATCAAAAAAACGTATTGTGTGGATATAGCCTGAGTGTGTTGAGGGGAGACGATGGTAAATGCCTACTCTGGGGCAGGTGTGTGGGTAACATTGTGTATGTGTAAGCGTGCATGTATGATGTGTGTCCCCTGACCTGTCAGGCTCAGGCAAGTCGATGCTTATGTGTATCTTGGAGCGCAGCAGGCGCTCGATGGTCTGCTGAATCTCATCTGGAAAAGAGCAGGGAAGTTACTACAGTATATCATGAGGTCAAGGTACTGTGTGACATCACATTCATTTTACAGGCTGCACAGTTACCGTGGTGATTCTGCGTGGGTGACCTGGAAGATGATGTGATTCTGCATCTACAGTACCATCGCAACTAACTTTGCTGAAGTGTTTATGGTTTGCTGTTTATGGTTTGCTGCATTCTGCGGTGGAGGAGGTCATAAATCTGACAGTTTGGCTGGTAACAATGGCCAGACAAAGATAAACTACTACTACGAATTAATTCTGCTAAAAGGTAATAAAATAAAAGGTATTATTGTGTACCAGAGTGTTTTGAAGAGATGGTAAGCCTCATCCTTTAGTGAGTTGTATCTACCTCTAACGACAATGTGCTGCATGTGCTGTGTTTTATCAATGAGTGTGTATGGAGGTGAGTGCGTGTAGTAGTAGGTCCTGTGGCTTTGGTGGTTTGCATTTCAGATCAACCAGTGCCCTTCACTGTGCAGCTGTCAGACCTGATGTATTACTTTACCTTACTCTTATTTCTGTGTGTATCGACAGCAGTTCTTTCCACAATGACATTTGTTATGCCCTTCATTTCAGGGCATAACATGCCCTGCCTTCCCCCAGCCCCACTCCCTCCCTCCCTCCCTCTCTCACCCAGAAGAAAAGCACACTGGCGGTGGTAGACGATGACTACGCCGTACTGGAGCTGGGAAGACAGGTAGAGGGAGAAGCGGGGCCGGGGGAGGCCTGGTTGGAGGGGAGGCACCCGCACCATCATATAGTCCATGATGTCATCACTAGGATCAACGTGACACATATCAGACACACACCCATCAAAGATTCTGATCTAAAGCACCAGTGTGTGACCTTCAGACCTGGGTCAAATACTATTTGAAATCCTTTCAAATACTTGAGCGTTTACTTGAGCCTGTCTGGAGTCCCTGAATGGCATGATTTGCACTTTTGGGGATTATTCAACAATGGTTCAATTGCTCCAGGCGCCATCAGTCAAGCACAGATATTTGAAATATAACATGTTATTTAAACCTATGTCTGGTGGCCTCATGCTGTACTGTAAAGTCTGACACACAATGTACATCATTAAGCATTTAGCAGATGCCTTTATCCAAAGCGACTTACACAAATACATTTGTCTGAAGTAAGTGAATCATCTATGCATCAGTCATTACAAGAAAGTAATCTATGCTATGACCAGGGGCCATTGGCAGTTACAATGCAGGACAGGTAAGATGTAGTCTGAAGAGATCAGAAAGGTCTGTACAAGAATTAGTACTGCTGTGACAGAAGTTTCAATAAAACCATAATGCTAAATCAATACCTCGTATTCCCTCAGACAGCAGAGGGGATGGGGGTGGGGGGGTTACATACCATGTTTTCCCAACATTGACCTTCAGAAGCTCCCTGCGTGTTATTCTGGTTCCTTTCGTGGCTGCCAACCTAAAACCACCCAGATGTAACAGCCAACAGCATTGTAACATCAGGGTTCTTCCCAAAGAATGTAAGCGGTATTACATACAAATACATATCCAGCTATTCCTCACAGGTTGAACTGAAAAGGTGCAGGCTTCAGTTTCCAGTTGAGTTATATGAGCACGATACACCAAGATCCCTTTCAGTGAGGTTTTTATCAGAAGCTAGCTACAGAGGTAACTTGTTAGCATCAAGCTAAACTCTTAGCTAGCTAGCTACATGTTGTCATGGACTTACCAAATGGTGGAAAAGCAGCCACTGCGACGTCGAAGAACATTTGGATAATAAAACATTTCCTCACAAAAGTGCCAACGTTGCAAAGGAAACGGGGTTGATGGGTAGCTATCTCGGAATTAATTAATTGTTCCGGTTTCAAACTAGTTGCGATGATTCTCCTAAATCCCCTCAGGAAAGACCGCGAGTGAGGAGATTCCCGCTGTTGACAAAGACTGGCGGTTACGACTGGTTATTACTGGTCCAATCAGCGATGAGATTACCTTCTGGTCCAATCAGATGTGAGATTACCTTTTGGGCAACCTGTTTTGACCAATTGCCTTTCTCTACTTGCCTTAGATACAACAATCTAAATATCTGTGACTGTAACCAAAGTGATAATAATATATAGCATTCTGACTGTATAAAAACCTCTTTCGAAGTATTCTAATAATAGAGAAAATATCATTCAGTATTTTGTTCAGTATTCAACAATACTCAGTAATGGTTTTGCTTGCCAGAGATGCTTATCACCCAGTAACGTGCAGTGAGGTCATTGGCTGGGTAGGCAGTGAGCTATTTAAAAAAAAATCATGCGAGTAAACTCACTTCTTCAAGAAGTAGGCCTACTACCAGGATCCTCCCTGTTAAGCACCTATTGTATTGTTAGTTTGCTATTCTTCTCTATGCTATTGCTATATTGCTATACTGTATTTTTAGTTTGCTATTCTTCATTTTGCCTTAAAAAAGCAGTACACTCCTACGTTAAATGCAATTATTGTAAGTCGCTTTGAATAAAAGCGTCGGCTAAATGACTGTAATGTAATGTAGGCTAATATACTATACTATAAAGTCAATCACATAGCCCATATATACTATACTATCAAATAGCTGGTCAAAAATGTCAAATGTATTGTTATCTCATAACTACACATAGCGTAGCGCAACAGCCTGTATGGCATTGCCTACATTCACCTGCATCTCAACAGGATTTACAGCAGCACGCAAAACAGCTCAATGACAATATAAATTCACCTGCATCAACAACACAGGATCTACAGCATTTGAACCGGCACGCAATAGCCTCCATTATCTTAAGCATATGTAACATGCGTAGGCAAATGTGCGGCTAATTTCTCATCCTTTTCTGCCATCAAATGTAAAAGTTCAACATAATTCCCACGATTGATGGAGCTACTGCTCTCGTCGTTCCCCCGAAATGCTCATTCTTGTTTAGCAAGGTAGCATGTTGCATCAATTAGGCTTTTCAAGATTTCCCTGTTCTCCTTTACCTTTGCGTTGTGTGCAGTAACATGCAGCCGGTGCTGCTCATCCAGGGCCATGTCTATGCGACTTTTGCCAAAGGTTTTCAAGGCCATCTGAGAGTGGATGTGGGCTGTGGATTTTTCATGCTTCTCTAAAGCTCTTGGAAAATTGTTCAGGTCACAGTAGCCCCCTTTCACCCACACGCTGTCGCTAGACGAGAACAGTAGGCAAGGGAAGCAGAATAGCTTGTTAGCCTGGCTACATCCACACAGCCAGTCCTTTTTTTTGTACCATTCTGTTTGAAATGTTCGTACAATCTTCTGTCCCTTCCTTTGGGTTAATTGAGATAGGTCAGGTGTTGCCCTCCCACCTCCCATTTTCAATCACATTTCGTTTTTGCTCAAAACTGAAGGTTGAAAATCTTTTTAACTGTTGGATATCCATGATGCCGATCGCAAGTTAGCTGGGGAAATGTAGAACCCCCAGACAACCAGCCTGTCAGTATACTTGGCGAGACTCGAAACATAAAAGGGACAGGTGAAATCATCTAAAAAAAAAAAAAGAAACCGCCTGAAGCCCAGCACTGTGGAGAAGTTGTTATTTTTAAATAAAAATGAATAAATGAATACAATGTTGTTGTTCCTAGTAACACAAGCACATTTATTCAATTCAAAGCTTCACACACCAAAGCCACGGTGTCATTATCACTCTGCCTGCTAGACATTTATTGTCCACTTGATGGCGCAGTGGAGCAAATGAAGCAACACGAAGCTTCGGCCCATGTGTGACGCAATTGGATGGAAAGCTTCAACAGTTCATGAAGCTTCATCTCGCCATCACTACAGATGTTGCATTACTGCTGTAATGTTTGCCCTCTGTCACAGTTGTAAACTTAATAATCACTCGTAAGGTCTTCAGCTTCAGTACGGTGCGTGTTTACTGACTCCGCCATCTTAGATCGACTTCTCGTTCCCTGGTATCGCGGGAATAGACCACGTCGTTTTCTTCTTCTTCTTTTGGTTTTAACGGCAGCGTGCGTCCTTGATGCTGCATTACTGCCCTCTGCTGGATGCAGTTACCTTTTTCTTAGAATGATAATAATATATCATATTATACTATAGAATGATCATAGAATGATCTTCTTTTTTTAATTTTTTTATAATAAAGTGAAAAAAAAATGGAAAAAGAATATAGTATATTGCTATGTTCTTTTTTTTTAAACGTTATTTATTTTTTCCTTAGAATGATAATATATCATATTATACTATAGAATGATCATAGGGTTGATCACAGGGTTGATGATCACAGGGTTTTCCAACCCTGTACCAGTGGTAAATGAGTCCACAACCCCCTTCCTCTCATGGTAAATTGCTTCCATGTTCTAAGAATGTTGCATACATCCTAAATATTCAATTTGATGTCATAATGCACTCAAGCAGACATTATACATTGCAGTGAATGGAAGTTCTAGATTGCACAGCAAAATTCTAGAATGATTTGCAGAAATATTTTACTCCTGAAAATTAGTGTCTACCTTTAGTCTACCTGACGCCAGAGGTCAAATCTGAAATGGTTCCACGTCTAAAAATGAAGTTTACAGTCTATAGAAACACTGTAGAAAGTTTCATGCTTTAGTCATAAAATGCACAATTGTTATGCCTATCAGCCTCACTACAAATGCAACTTACAGAGAAGCCACCCTTCTCTGCCCTCTCCCGCTCACTTGGCTTAATTCAGCCGCTATAATTGAGCCACTATCTCAGGGCGTAAATACAAAGCTCATTCTCAAGTATATTATTATAGACTTTAGTACGTACACAATTTTATTTTGCCTGTCTGTGTGCGGCTCTTTAATCCATTCATTAAAAGTGTGTGGCTCGCTCGCTGTGTCTCAATAGGCGTCGTTTTGGTTGAGCAATTCATGGCACTCGCCATACCTGCATAAAAAAAAATCCCCTGAAAATTGTATCTGAAACACGTGTTGTCATGTTGGTGATTTTATCCACAACGGTAACTCAACATCCTCCCGGCTCCATCTGACCCCCCCAGCCAGGCGCTGTAGTGGAGCGCAGGGTTGCCAGACGGGATTGACAATTTCAAGCCCGACCAGTCTAAAAGCTGCCGAATCCACCCGTCCAGAGTGACCAAAAGTAGCCCAATCTGGCAACACTGGAGCGGGACATCGGTTCCTCAATAAACAAGCCATGAGTAACGTTAATGTTAAAACCTTGTCCACGATTCTCATTCATTCAGGTGGGTTAAACAAACTGTATAAACGCCATAATACTGTTGGTTCAAATGTAATATATTAATGAACAAGTTCATGTCATGTTGTGTCAGTACAAACATGTTCTAATTACATTTTATTTTAGTGAAAAACCCGACCTAACGTCACCTGCGATTGTGAAGCTAACTGTAACAAGCTAATTAGCGAATGTTAAAGGGTACAACAACAGCTAGTTTAATGTCAACCATGTCTCTATTCTCAATAATTTCTGTAATAATTGTACCAAATTGGGGCCAGTAACACTAACTTACATTTACATTTTGTTTTTAAAATGTTTGTTATTTAGCAGACGCCTTATTCCAAAGTGACTAACAATCAATACATTTGAATGCTAAGCATGTGAATCATCAGTCCACCATTCGTGGCAGGAAGAGTAATCTAGCCCAGGCCCGGGGCCATTGATAGAAGGAGAAACCTTCTTCTACCACCTTGTTCTAAAACCGTTTTTTTTTTTAATACTGGAGGAACAGAGAAGCAGTACAAAGGGGGCGATAGAAGTTCTTAGAGACACAGTAGAGGGGAAATCGGACGTCTTTAGGAGACGTAGTGCTGAGGGGCAGAAGATGTCTCAGGAGGAGCAGTTAAGATGTAACCTGAAGAGGTGGGTCTTCAGTCTACGACGGAAGATGGGTAGTGACTCTGCCGTTCTGACAGCCGTGGGGAGCTCATTCCACCAGCGGGGAGCCAGAGTTGTGAAGAGAACTAACTTGTGTGTGAGTAAGTTATATGTGTGTGTGCAAGAATGTTTTTGATATTGTCAATCGTCTCACTTGTAATAGGTGAGCTGTAACACAAATATGCCAGTGAGAAAAAGGAAAATGGACATAACAAGGATCTTTTTTGGTCAAAGGGCAGCAGAGACAAGTACAGGACACAGGTGAGGTCTTACAATACTAGTGTTTTAACAGTGCAGTTGATTTAGAGTTGAGATTAGCTAAATCTGTAATGTTTTGTTTCTAAGGAGATTGAACCAGGTCCACCTGCTAGGAAAGATGTAGATTACTACTTACATACTGTAGCTGTCCCCTTTATTCATTACCTTAATGTAATATAAGTCAATTGTATAGAAACAACTCACCAAAATAGACTATTGCACAACTGATTTGAAACCCCCCCTATTCTGTACCTTGCCATACCTTGGCTTTTGCTGAAATGACACCACTGGTCTCATAGCCTATTGGAAATGTATTGCGTGTGTGTAAGTGAGAGCTTTTGTGAGCCTGCATGTATGATGTGGCTCTTTCTGGTACCCAAACAATTCTTTGGGGCTCTTAGTCTCCAACTGGTTGGCCACCCCTGGGGCCTCATTTATATGTGACACAGGCCAATGAAAAGTGCTACCTGTAGGCGAAATCATTTTTCTTTTTTTTTACATGTGCTTAAACTACAGATTGTCAGCTTTCAAATGATGCATCATACATTGAAATTGGAAACAAATTGAAGACGACATGAGTATTTGAACGTTTCTACACCTGAAATCACTAAGCAGAGAAAATCCCCATCAAAGATAATGAATCCCCATCAAACAACAAGAAACGAAGTCATTGTGTTATAGATTACACTTATTTAATGAACGTAAAACTGAAAAAAAAAAAAAACAACTTTCAAGACGAATTTGACGTCTTTCTCATTTCCGAGAGGTGTCCAGAAACACCAGCAGCAGTCACATATATAATAAAAAGGTACTTGAACGTCATCTTTGACTTTCACTTTAGCACATTTTTCTAAACGGACGTAAGCATTATTTATAAAACGAGCTGCGCTTGTTTAACATTGCGTACGTGCTTCCTTCTATAAATACCAAATATACTTCAAATTGAACGCAGGTGAATAGCGGCTCAAAGAAATGCGGCTGAATTAAGCCAAGTGCTAAAATATAGGGTAGGCGTTGGTCTGGAAGCGGGAGAGGGCAGAGAAGGGTGATTTAACGTTTGATTACTAACCAGGCAAATGCTTATACTCAAGTTGTAAAAGAAAATCATTTCTTAACTCATTTTCTCGGCTGATAACATCGATAATTTTATTACGAGCCACATTCACTTCGCATGAATTACAGTATAGGCAGTGCGGCTCACATGCCTGAAATAACTCTGCATAACCAGTAGGTAATACCCGATGTAGAGCTACGATCGTTTCCAGAGCAGTGGTATGGTTACTCTCCTGTGTGTGTTCTCTGATGAATCGTTAGTTGTCCGGCTTGACTGAAACTCTTCCCACACTGGGAGCAGTGGTATGGTTTCCCTCCTGTGTGTATTCTCTGATGAATCGTTAGATGTCCTGCTGTACTGAAACTCTTATCACACTGGGAGCAGTGGTATGGTTTCTCTCCTGTGTGTGTTCTCTGATGAATCGTTAGATGTCCTGCTTGATTGAAAGTCTTCCCACACTGGGAGCAGTGGTATGGTTTCTCTCCGGTGTGTATTCTCTGATGCTTCTTCAGGGCTCCTCCTTCATTAAAACTCTTCTCACACTGGGAGCAGTGGTATGGTTTCTCTCCTGTGTGTGTTCTCTGATGAATCGTTAGATGTCCTGCTTGATTGAAAGTCTTCCCACACTGGGAGCAGTGGTATGGTTTCCCTCCTGTGTGTATTCTCTGATGAATCGTTAGATGTCCTGCTGTACTGAAACTCTTATCACACTGGGAGCAGTGGTATGGTTTCTCTCCTGTGTGTGTTCTCTGATGAATCGTTAGATGTCCTGCTTGATTGAAAGTCTTCCCACACTGGGAGCAGTGGTATGGTTTCTCTCCTGTGTATTCTCTGGTGAATCTTCAGACTTCTTGCTTCACTGAAACTCTTATCACATTGGGAGCAGTGGTATGGTTTCTCTCCTGTGTGTGTTCTCTGATGAATCGTTAGATGTCCTGCTTGATTGAAAGTCTTCCCACACTGGGAGCAGTGGTATGGTGTCCCTCCTGTGTGTATTCTCTGATGAATCGTTAGATGTCCTGCTGTACTGAAACTCTTATCACACTGGGAGCAGTGGTATGGTTTCTCTCCTGTGTGTGTTCTCTGATGAATCGTTAGATGTCCTGCTTGATTGAAAGTCTTCCCACACTGGGAGCAGTGGTATGGTTTCTCTCCGGTGTGTATTCTCTGATGCTTCTTCAGGGCTCCTCCTTCACTAAAACTCTTCTCACACTGGGAGCAGTGGTATGGTTTCTCTCCTGTGTGTATTCTCTGATGCTTCTTCAGGGCTCTTGCTTCACTAAAACTCTTCCCACACTGGGAGCAGTGGTATGGTTTCTCTCCTGTGTGTGTTCTCTGATGAATCGTTAGATGTCCTGCTCGAGTGAAAGTCTTCCCACACTGGGAGCAGTGGTATGGTTTCTCTCCTGTGTGTGTTCTCTGATGAATCGTTAGATGTCCTGCTTGATTGAAAGTCTTCCCACACTGGGAGCAGTGGTATGGTTTCTCTCCGGTGTGTATTCTCTGATGCTTCTTCAGGGCTCCTCCTTCACTAAAACTCTTCTCACACTGGGAGCAGTGGTATGGTTTCTCTCCTGTGTGTATTCTCTGATGCTTCTTTAGGGATTCTGCTGTATTGAACCTCTTCCCACACTGGGAGCAGTGGTATGGTTTCTCTCCGGTGTGTATTCTCTGATGCTTCTTCAGGGCTCCTGCTTCACTAAAACTCTTCCCACACTGGGAGCAGTGGTATGGTTTCTCTCCTGTGTGTGTTCTCTGATGAATCGTTAGATGTCCTGCTCGAGTGAAAGTCTTCCCACACTGGGAGCAGTGGTATGGTTTCTCTCCTGTGTGTGTTCTCTGATGCTTCTTTAGGGATTCTGCTGTATTGAACCTCTTCCCACACTGGGAGCAGTGGTATGGTTTCTCTCCGGTGTGTATTCTCTGATGCTTCTTCAGGGCTCCTGCTTCACTAAAACTCTTCCCATACAGTGGGCAGCGGTAGGTCTTCTCTCCGGTGTAATTCTGTGGGTGTGTTTTAAGGTGATTCTTCCGCCTCGAGCTCCTGTGTTGTTGATGGTTTCCTGGTGTGGTGGAGCTGGGCTCGCTGTCTGAACCTGGGTTGGAGCTCTGCTGGTCTGTAAGAATAGGAACATATACAGGGTTACATAGGCAAGTTTATTTGTATAGCACATTTTATACAACAAGGGCAATTCAAAGTGCTAAAATAATAGTGCTTAAATAATAAATATGCTAATATTTGAAAATTGACAGCGCTGTAAATAGTGTCATTCTTGCATCAAAGTGCTTTACATACAGCATTAGGATATAAAGAAAGAAAAAAATATATAGAAATTAAATATCAACATAACAATTGCCTTAACAAGATAATAGGCAATGAATACAAATATATGAATTTAAGTGTTCTCTATCTAAGTATGTCTCTCAGAGAGCACCTCCTACAACCATCGTACCACCATACAGGATTACGGTCAGATTATCACGGGGAGTGGCTGCACATGCAGAAGAGGTTAATTATCATTATTAAAAAAAAATAGTCATAAATATGCTAATATTTGAAAATTGATATACATTATATACTGTATCATAAATACACTTTATACACATTATATACTGTATCATAAATAAAATTGTATTTGTTCCATGTTGTTCCATGAAAATCAGTTGAGGATTACAGACATAATGAAATGTAGGCTACTGCAAGTACTTTGCTGCGATAGCTATAGCGAGACCTACTGTACAGTTTATCATTCATAACTGTCTGTACATAGACATATAATATCCTATCACTACTGCGTATGTAACTGGTAGGGATGTCCCGATCCGATACTGATTTCGGATATCGACCCGATATTGGTCCTGAATGCTGGATCGGGGATCGCACCAGAAAAAAAAAGGCTCCGATCCGATCCTACTGTCATGCGCAGTCAAAATTATGTGTATAAGCGATGAAGGAATGAAAACAGTGAACAGAAACGCGTGTCGCAGAAATGCTTCACGCGAGTCACAGAAATGCTTCACGCGAGTCATATATGCGCTTAAAATGCGCATAGCTCTGTGTGCTTCCGGTTTCATTACAAAGAGAAATGCTTCACGCGAGTCCTATATGCGCTTAAAATGCGCATAGCGCTGCGCTGTGTGCTTCCGGTTTCATTACAAAGAGGTTAACCCTATATGTGCCTGACGTCTAACAACATTCAAATGACTAACTTCATATTTTTTCGGATTTCAATGTATGACACATCATTTGAAAGCTTATGATCCGTAGTTCCAATCCACACAACACGTCGCATTTGTTGCTTTAATAAAGGCTGGCAGTCTTTAATTTAACTGTTGTTGGTGTGGACTATATACTGGGGAGGTATTTGTTATTATTCAGGGGTCAAAAACTGTATACAAATATCGGATCGGTATCGGTATCGCCGATACCCGAAGCCCAGGTATCGGTATCGGTAGTGAAAAAGTGGGATCGGGACATCCCTAGTAACTGGGGTAAAACCTGTTATAGAAATAGCTTTATACGAGGTAGATTTAGAACATGTCAGGATACTGGGAGGTAGAACGCACTTATCTCGGAAAAGTCATGAAAGGAGGGCCCTGAAATTTGATCAAATTCAAAGGTAGAATTTATTTTTACTCACTAGGTCAAATGACCCCACCCATGGCTGTTCTAGTGTTAATGACACCACCTATGGCCGTTCTAGTGTTAATGACCCCACCCATGGCTGTTCGGGTGTTAATAATCTCGTTCAAAGCTCTGAATAATTGTGTGACAGTAGAGTGAAAGCCAAAGGACGTCAGCTGGAGCGGCTTTCAAGAAAAACCGGTCTCACTGTTCACAAACAGATGCACCATGCCCACATCCTCCTTTACAAAGACGCCCTCTCCTCAGCCAAATCCCAATATCTTACAGACAAAATCACTGCTGGTGCTGGGAACACCAGGGCCCTGTTCTCAGTGGTCAACTACTCACTCCGCCCCCCCGACTCCCTTCCCCCACACTTCTACTCCACTGACCACTGTAACTCCCTGATGTCATTTTTCAACTCAAAAATAGCCAACATCCACCAGCAACTGACCCCTCTTATGTCCAGTTGTCCATCTCCCCTATCTCCCCAACCCCCCCTCTCTGTACCTCTCTCCTGCTTCCATCTCCCCTCTGCTGCCGATTTATCTAAACTCATCCAGAAATCCAAGCCATCCCCAACTTGACCCCCTGCCCTCCTCCCTGGTCATAGCCTCCCTCCCCTCTCTCCTGCCCCTGATAACTGCAATCATCCATTCCTCCCTCACCTCTGGTTCTGTCCCATCATCTCTCAAATCCGCAGCCATAACACCTATTCTGAAGAAACCTGGTTCAGACCCCAACATCTTCAATAACCTCCGTCCCATCTCCAACCTGCCATTTCTTTAAAAAATCATGGGAAAAGTGGTGGCTTTACAGATTCATACTCATCTCTCAAACAATAACCTCTATGAACAGTTCCAGTCTGGCTTCCGCCCCCTTCACAGCACAGAAACAGCCCTCCCCAAAATCACAAATGACCTCCTGATGGCAGCTGACTCCGGACTCATATCCATCCTCATCCTACTCGATCTGAGCGCCGCTTTTGATACTATATCGCACTCCACCTTCCTTAACCGTTTAGCCTCCATTGGTATATCTGACACCCCTCTACACTGGTTCCATTCCTATCTCTCTGGCCGCACTCAATTTATACAGTTAAAATCATTCACATCCCATCCGTCCCCCCTCTCCTCTGGTGTTCCCCAGGGCTCTGTCCTTGGCCCTATCCTCTTCATCATCTACCTCCTCCCACTTGGTCTGATTTTCCATAAATACAACATTCATTTCCACTGTTATGCGGACGACACCCAGCTCTACGTTTCCTCCAAATCCACTTCCACCCTCCCTCCCTCCTCCCTCTGTGCCTGTCTACATGAACTTAAATCCTGGTTCACTTCAAATTTCCTCAAACTAAACAGTAATAAAACAGAGGTAATTCTCATTGGCTCCAAATCCACACTCACCAAGCACCCCAGTTTCACCCTCAACATTGACAACTCCTTGGTTTCCCCCTCCCCCCAGGTTAAGAGTCTGGGTGTCGTCCTCGACAGCACCCTTTCATTCCACTCCCACGTCAACAACACCATCAGGTCTGCTTACTTCCATCTTCGTAATATCAACCGCCTCCGCCCTTCACTCACTCCCAACAGTGCCGCAATCCTGGTCCACCCCCTCGTCACTTCCCGCCTAGATTACTGTAACTCCCTTCTCTTTGGTCTCCCCCACAAACTGCTCCACAAGATCCAACTGGTCCAGAACGCTGCTGCCCGTATTGTCACCAGAACCCCCTGTCATCATTCACATCACCCCCATTCTCCACCAACTCCACTGGCTCCCCATCAAACACTGCATCGATTACAAAATCCTTCTCCATACTTTCAAGGCCATCCTTAACCTCGCCCCTCCATACCTGTCCGACCTCCTCCACATCAACATTCCCACCCAGTCCCTCAGGTCTGCCTCCTCCATCAACCTGACCGTCCCCCCAGCCCGTCTGTCCACCATGGGGTTTAGAGCCTTCAGCCGCTCCGCCCCTCGCCTCTGGAACTCCCTCCCCCCCGACATCAGGAACATTGATTCAATCTCCTCTTTCAAAACCCACCTCAAAACCCACCTGTTTACGCAGGCGTATCCCTGTTGATTTACTGTTCCCGTGCTGCTCTGCTACTAGCTATGTTTTATACTGTATATTTCTATGTGGGTCAATGACGTGACGCCTACTTTTTCTGTCCAACTGATTTTTTTACCTTCAAAAAAACATAAAAATACATAAAAAGATAACATGTATGTCTAATACCTTCCCCATATACATAACCACTCTAACTTCTCCAAACATTTTAGTTATTGGTAATTTTTCTTCTATCTGAAGTGTCAAAACATCATGTGGGGCGACCGTCCAGCCTTGACTTCTATTTAGACAACCGGTTTAAAATCACTTTAAATCGATTTAAATATATCCCTTGCTCTATTTGGCATAATTTCAAACATGTTTTACATTAATTGACAAAATTATTAAGCATTTGCACTTATATTTCCATCAGAAAATACAAACGAATGTTGTCCGAATATGTTAATTTTATGAAATATCATCTCGGGCGACCATCAAGAAAACACAATTGTGGGACTTTTATTTTGAAACCACCTCAAGGACAGATGTTGCATCCGCCAGTCACATGTGAGGGACCCAGAGAAACAACTGGCATGTTAGTAAGTCTCTCTCATATTTGCAAATAAATCTCTTTTTTAACTGCTGTCATGTACTTGCCACTTTTGGATATCATGTGGGACGACCCCCACAAAACTGTGAATAATACGTTTTATCTGCAAATCTATATTTTGATGATACATTTGATAGTGACATGTGGTAAGAAGTAGCTAGTTTGGTTTCTGTAGCTAACTGTTAGCCTGTAATATTTGACTGAACTTGAAAACATCATCTGGGGTGACCTAGTATCATGTGGGGCGACCACTGCTGAGTGTCTTACATGATAGATATACGTCCTGTATTTGTAGTTTCTGTATATTTATATTTTATTAATGATTTATATACATACAGTTCTTTGTTTTAGCATAACTCTTTGTATACTTTAACACATATTTGTCTACATTTCAGTCATTTTCCATTCCTATTTAGGAATTAACGTTTCTTTTTGATTATTGTGCAATCTTATGAAAGAAATGTAAAAAATTGTATAGCATGACATTCCATTTAGGTAATTGTAGATGTATTAGTTATGTTTAACTAGTTTAACCTATGTTCTAGATGGCACCACAAACAAGCAAACAGAAGACTGCTCGATACAGGCAGCGGGTCAACGCAGACCCTGCAGCAAGAGCCGACTATCTTGCCAGGAAAAAGGAAAGGTAAAAAACTATAGGTAACATGCAGTAGGCTATATCTTTCTCTGGTGTATTTGGAACTGTCATGTTAGTAGGATTAGGAATGACCTTTTCTGTAATATCTTGAACTTAAGTTTGTATGTAAGTTAGGCCACGCACCAGAATGCTTCTCGCGTCTCGAAGCTGACTTGCCAAGACTGGGTAAAGTTCAGAAATGCCTGGGGGCTCATTTATAAAAATTTACTTGAACGTCATCTTTAACTTGCACGTAAGCACATTTTTCTAAATGGACGTAAGCATTATTTATAAAACGGGCTGTGCTTGTTTAAAATTGCGTACGTCTGTCGTACGTACTTCCGTCTATAAATAACAAATATACTTGAAATTGAACGCAGGTGAATGAGCTTTGTATTTACGCCCTGTGATAGCGGCTCAATTATAGCAGCTGAATTAAGCCAAGTGCTATAAATAGGCTTGATTGAGGTGTTGAGCAGCACCTTTGACGAGTTCACATGATGGTAGACAAACAAAAGAAGAGAAACTTTACTGAGGAGGAGATCGACTGTCTTATCAGAAATAGACGCGCGGTCGCAAACGCTCGCCCCCGAATTCCCCTGATCACATCAGGCAGGATGCGGCTGAAGGAGGGCTGGGATATACCCGACTGCCTTTATCACGCCTCAATTTAGAATGATTACACCATACAATAGCCTAATGGCATATAAAGGAAGACTGAAATACAATCATAAACATCAGTTCCCTTTAAATCTTGAATTAAACTAATTTTCTCGGCTGATAACAACATTGTTAATTTTATTACGAGCCACCTTCACTTCGCATGAATTACAGTTAAGTAGGCATTAACGTGTTCGAGTGCGGCTCACATGCCTGTAATAACTTTGCATAACTAGTAGGTAATGTGCGTACGTCAAGTCAAGACCTGACGTAGAGCTACGATCGTTTCCACTGTCAAATTGACTCACGTTGACATTTTATGATTCACTATTTTGACATGGTTTTCTACGTACGCCAAGGGTAAGATCACATTTTATCCAGATTCTATAAATGAGGCCCCTGGTGTTAAAGAAATGCCTGCAGTTTACCATGAGTCTGGTCACAATGATTAGATGGTCATTGGTCACAATGCAATGAGTAAGGAAAATGAAATGGCAATAAAATGGGGAAATAAAGGAACGAAAAGAAAATGGAAGTGACAAATGAGAATGAAATGACAATAGCAAAGACAATGAAATTACAGTAACAATTAAATGGAAATAGCCTAGTTTGTTACATGCTGATGTTCCTAAACATCGTTTTAATGTAACAAATGATCCACTGCTCCAACCAGCCTGTGTTGTAGGTCATATACAGGGAACTGATACAACTGTGTTGTAGGTGTTTAGTGTTGATTTCATCCATGCAACTATGTTGGTGTTTATTGTTTATTGACTCTATAGAACTGTGTTGGTGTTTAGTTTTTATTCCATATACAACTGTTTACTTTTTATTGACTGAAATTGTTGATCCCTGTGCAATGTGACTACCAGGGTACACAAAAGTGATGCTACTTAACCCTCCTTCTCTCTCTCATAGATTGACAAAACCAAAGATGAGATGACAAGGATGTGAAAATTTACATTTGTGAAATATTTGTTCTTGAAGAAGTTCCTGAAGCATATAATGTGCATTGCACTTTTTAAATGTTTAATGTTTTTAAAATTTGTGATATTTGAATGTTCCTGACGAAACTTGTAACCTACGCGTTTTACGTTTGACATTTTTTTTGTTCTGTGATATTTGAATGAATTTAAGAATATTTTTGACTTGACCACTTGAAAAGATTGTAATAAAAACTTTGTTCCGTTTTCTTTAGTCTGAACTGTATTGTGTAAATTTTAAATAGACTTTTAACTACTTGCGGTTTTTTCATCATTTGGGGCGACCATCTGTCATGTGGGGTAACCAACTATTGGCAATTACTGTACTAAATTCAAAATCGAATATCCATCAGTTTTGGCTCAAATATTAATCAATTGTATACTATGCTTAAGTGGATATTATCTGTACACATTTTAAATCAGTTTTATGGGTTTTAGAACAAAAATGGGTATTGTAACTGCATTACGAGGGAGACACTGCCATTATAGAATAAACTTGTGAAGACATGGTTTACAAAAAATGAAAGGGCACACAAGCCTGTCTTTCTTAAACAGTTTATTTAATTACTGATACTTGTTAAAATATTAGTAATGTTAAGGAAATATATGAATTTTTAGATAAATTACGGTCGCCCCAAATGACTTTTTTTAAGGGCGTGTCCTATTAATTCAACTTTAAAAACACTAACATCTCTTAATTTGGGTTTTTTGCATAAATGCATGTGTACACTACATTCCAAATGTTTGAATAATGGCCAAATATATTGTTATTGTTAGTATTTTAAAATTGGCCCATTCAAAAGTCTTATCCGTCAATGACCCATGTATTTGTATTTTGAATTTTGTAACTGTTTTTAAATTTGTTGTTGTACGGCGACCTTGAGTGCCATGAAAGGCGCCTTATAAAATAAATGTATTAGTAGTAGTAGTAGAGTGCAGTAGAGAGCAGTAGAGGGCAGTAGAGTGCAGTAGAGTGCAGTAGAGGGCAGTAGAGAGCAGTAGAGTGCAGTAGAGTGCAGTAGAGGGCAGTAGAGGGCAGTAGAGGGCAGTAGAGTGCAGTAGAGAGTGCAGTAGAGCGCAGTAGAGAGCAGTAGAGGGCAGTAGAGGGCAGTAGAGGGCAGTAGAGGGCAGTAGAGGGCAGTAGAGGACAGTAGAGGGCAGTACAGGACAGTAGAGGGCAGTAGAGAGCAGGAGAGGAGAGAGCAGTAGAGAGCCATAGAGGACAGTAGAGGGCAGTAGAGAGCAGTAGAGAGCAGTAGAGGACAGACAGCAGAGGGCAGTAGAGGGCAGTAGAGGGCAGTAGAGTGCAGTAGAGAGCAGTAGAGAGCAGTAGAGAGCAGTAGAGAGCAGTAGAGAGCAGTTGGGGGCAGTAGAGAGCAGTAGAGGGCAGTAGGGATGCTCCGATTTATCGGCCACCGATTTAAATCGGCCGATTTCACTCCAAATGACTCGATCGGTGATCGGCAAAAATGGCCGATCGCAAAAACCGATTTTTTTTTTTTTTTTTTTTTTTTTTTTTCTGGGGTAGACAGATAACTGAACAGAAAACATAGGAGGACGTAACAGTATGTAAACCATGAAGGCCACGTTTATGATGTCTTTTATACAGCCATATCGACTGACTTGGGCTTCAGGCCCTAACTGGGTGATAGGCCAGACATTTACTATGCCATAAAAATGGGTCTGCGTTTGCTTGGTGCCTAATGGATCAAAACTTTTGTCTAAAAAGCAAAAAATATGTAGGCTATCCAGTCAGTAGGCCTACAGTTATGTATTTTTTTAAAAATCGGTATCGGTATCGGTATCGGTTGATCTTGAGGAAAAATATCGGTGATCGGTATCGGCCCCAAAAATCCAGATCGGAGCATCCCTAGAGGGCAGTAGAGTGCAGTTGCTATTCCTAAAATTGATTTTCTATCATATTTCTCTCTTGTCTGTTTTTATTATGTTTTATTCCCCAATTTTGTAAACTGATTCACTTACTTTAGACTAGGGGTGTAACGGATCACCTAACTCACGGATCGGATCGTGTCACGGTTTTTGAGTCACGGATCGGATCATTTTTCGGATCAACACAAAACATTTTTGTTTTTATAAAAACTGCTTTTTCCTTGAATTCTGTAAAAACACCACTTTTACTATGTGACAAAAACCAACAACATTCAAGATGTCAAAACTGGTAATATATATATATATATATATATATACATACATATATACATATATATAATATATATATATATATCTATATATAACATATTCTACACTCAAACATTACATAATTATACTGAAATACACTCAATTTAAATGATAGGAGAGAGGGAGGAGGCGCCTGGTTGCAGCAGTGAATCACTGGGCTCTTTAACCTCATCTTATCCACCTAATTTTTCTGGTTTTCTGCTCGAAATGACATGCCCACAGTGAATATAGAATATCTCCACAATCACAAGGGCCTTCATAATGATATTGTTATCAAATGAAAGCTAACACCTGTGGGGTGGCTGTAGAAGTGTCAGAATCAAAAGTCAGAGAAAATAGAGCTAGAACATTATAAAACATCTCAAATTCAGTCTCCGCCTAAAAAAACAACAGCTTTTACAGTGAATATCACCTTGGAAACCTGATAACGAAGCCCAAATCATCTAGGAATCAGTACTCCAGGGTCTTATTAGTACTTGTGGCAAAGTCGATGCTAGTAATGTGAGCAAATGCAACTTTGTACCTGTTTTAGTACAGGTATGTTTAGGCGGACACCTACAGTGGGGAGAACAAGTATTTGATACACTGCTGATTTTGCAGGTTTTCCCACTTAGAAAGAATGTAGAGGTCTGTAATTTTTATCATAGGTACACTTCAACTGTGAGAGACGGAATCTAAAACAAAAATCCAGATAATCACATTGTATGACTTTGAAATAATTAATTAGCATTTTATTGTATGAAATAAGTATTTGATCACCTACCAACCAGTAATAATTCCGGCTCTCACAGACCTGTTAGTTTTTCTTTAAGAAGCCCTCCTATTCTCCACTCATTACCTGTATTAACTGCACCTGTTTGAACTTGTTACCTTTATAAAAGACACCTCTCCACACACTCAATCAATCAGACCCCAACCTCTCCACAATGGGCAAGACCAAAGAGCTTTCTAAGGACATCAGGGACACAATTGTAGACCTGCACAAGGCTGGGATGGGCTACAGGACAATAGGGAAGCAGCTTGGTGAGAAGGCAACAACTGTTGGCGCAATTATTAGAAAATGGAAGAAATTTAAGATGACGGTCAATCTCCCTCGGTCTGGGGCTCCATGCAAGATCTCACCTCGTGGGGCATCAATGATCATAAGAAAGGTGAGGGATCAGCCCAGAACTACACGGCAGGACCTGGTCAATGACCTGAAGAGAGCTGGGACCACAGTCTCAAAGAAAACTAACAGTAACACACTACGCCGTCAGGGATTAAAATCCTGTAGCGCACGCAAGGTCCCCCTGCTCAAGCCAGCGCATGTCCAGGCCCGTCTGAGGTTTGCCAATGATCATCTGGATGATCCAGAGGAGGAATGGGAGAAGGTCATGTGGTCTGATGAGACCAAAATAGAGCTTTTTGGCATAAACTCCACTCGCCGTGTTTGGAGGAAGAAGAAGGATGAGTACAACCCCAAGAACACCATCCCAACCGTGAAGCATGGAGGTGGAAACATCATTCTTTGGGGATGCTTTTCTGCAAAGGGGACAGGACGAATGCACCGTATTGAGGGGAGGATGGATGGGGCCAAGTATCGCGAGATCTTGGCCAATAACCTCCTTCCCTCAGTAAGAGCATTGAAGATGGGTCGTGGCTGGGTCTTCCAGCATGACAACGACCCGAAACACACAGCCAGGGCAACTAAGGAGTGGCTCCGTAAGAAGCATCTCAAGGTCCTGGAGTGGCCTAGCCAGTCTCCAGACCTGAACCCAATAGAAAATCTTTGGAGGGAGCTGAATGTCTGTGTTGCCCAGCGACAGCCCCGAAACCTGAAGGATCTGAAGATCTGTATGGAGGAGTGGGCCCAAATCCCTGCTGCAGTGTGTGCAAACCTGGTCAAGAACTACAGGAAACGTCTGATCTCTGTAATTGCAAACAAAGGTTTCTTTACCAAATATTACGTTCTGTTTTTCTGATGTATCAAATACTTATTTCATGCAATAAAATGTAAATTAATTACTTTAAAATCATACAATTTGATTTTCTGGATTTTTTTTTTTAGATTCTGTCTCACAGTTGAAGTGTACCTATGATAAAAATTACAGACCTCTACATTCTTTCTAAGTGGGAAAACGTGCAAAATCAGCAGTGTATCAAATACTTGTTCTCCCCACTGTATATGTTTAGGCCATTTGGAGATATGTTGGCACCATCTTTGACCTTTGACCTTTCTCATGTATCAGATCTCTTTTTTTTTCTTTTTTTTGGGGGGGGGGATTTTTTGGGGTTGGCCGACCAATGGTATGGAAATTCGGCGTTGAAACCGGACATGACACATTCTCGAGTTGGAGAAAACTGGATGTGACTTAGGCCGTGTTTACAGTCTCTGGGAAAAAATGGTGGCATCGTATAGCATGCAAAGTTGTGAAAAAAATGTGATATCGATGAAGAGAATTGATCGAGGTAAGCTCTTTATATCACTTTGGATGCCCATGGGGGTCCGTTGGCTCCTATTTAAAGCAGATGAATAAACATGTGTTATGCCACTTTTAACTAAATAATAAAGTGAACCCTTAATTTGAACATGGTATGAAAAAAATGCCTACATTATCAGAAGTTGTCGAGCTACCTTTTTCGTGCCTCCCGTCATAGTTGACAGAGAAGCCAAAGTGCTCCCATACATGGGATTTAAATGACGAGGGAGGCATTTCGAGTTCTTCTCCGCCGAACAACGTAACATGATACACTTGGGCCGCGTTCGTAAATTCGCTTTGAGAGCGCCGGAGCGCACACTGGGTCCGACGTCATAAAGGGACCAAGTAATTTGATTGGACAAGAGGCGTTCCTTGAACGCCGATCAGATTCCAGAGCGGATTTACGAACGCAGCCTTGTTGTTGTGGATTCCCAGCTTCACGTGTAGCGAGCAAACAACGGATTCTTTTTCTTTCGCATTATCAACCTATCATTGCGCTTTAGAGTAAAACAAAGCCCGCAACTGTCGCGTCTATCTTTTCATGGCAACTCTACATTGTGATTTACAAGAGATATTAAGTAAGATATTAAGTAATATTATTACTTGTTAACATTTTGCAATTGATCCGCGGTACACATGCGTTCCGAACCGTGGAGGGCGATCCGAACGGATCACGGAATTTCCGTGAGCCGTTACACCCCTACTTTAGACAAATGTAGTAAGTCACATTGGATAACAGTGTTTACATGTGGCTGTCCTGTAGTCCAGGACTGGGTTAGATTGGGGATAACGGTGTTTACATGTGGCTGTCCTGTAGTCCAGGACTGGGTTAGATTGGGGATAACGGTGTTTACATGTGGCTGTCCTGTAGTCCAGGGGCCCATTCCACGAAGGTCGATTATCTTCTAATCCTCGATAAAGTTCTAATCGGCGATAATTTTATCTTGCGTTCGGGTCCATCAATGTGGCTCAAATAATTCGCTGTTTGGTTGCTATGCAACATAGCCTCCCGAGTTATTCTGGTCGCGAGCAGGCTAAGAGGCTGGCTAAAGTAATGCGTGCGTCAAAATTGTCTCACAGGCGGAAACTATATCCCGAACGACAGTTCCATCAAGAAATATTAGTTCCCACTTTTTACGAGATAGATAGATAGTTAGATACATAGCTAGCTAACGTTACTCTCGCTGCTATGTTATGATTAGCTAAATTGATGCTAACGTAGCATGCGAGCTACGAGCTAGATAACGTACAGTAGGTGCGAGCACCACAATGACAATAGGCTACCGTAGCTAGCCAGCTACATAGCTAACATTACTAACACCAGAAGACAAGACATACAAACTGTGGTGAGCTACATTGCTTGTGTAACATTAGCTAGTAGCTATCCATTTTTCACTCATACACGGCCGGAAAAGTGAACAGAAATACAACGGTGACTTACGGTGGTGCTATCTTGCGGCTGTCTTCACAAATAGCTCCAGGATGCTTTCGCTTGAGGTGCTCGTTCATTGCAGACGTACTGCTGTGATAGGCCATTTCATTTTTGCTTATTTTTTAGCTTATTTTTTAGCTTTAAAATATATATATATATATATATTATAATTTACGACGCACATTACGCAAGTCGACGTATTGACGTAGTCGATTACGTCGACGACGTCGACGAATCGTAACAGCCCTAATGTCTATTAACTTGCATTGCTTTTGACACAGCGGTCTGGCTGGCGCAGTGGTTAAGGCAACCAGCTAGAGTTCCGAAGGTTGCGAGTTCGAGACTTGAATACGTTTTTTTTTTTTTTTTTACATTTAACCGAAGATTTCATGCAAAGGCTTCAAACACCATTGTAATCGTGTCAGTTCTTGTAAATTAGCCTGCACCACAATTTTATAGCCTACATACTTTTTTAGATGAGATTTTAGATTAGATTCAGACAACGAAATGCAGTAAAAAGTGTGTCTGAAGAAGGATTTGAACCACCGATTTAAAAAGACGAATAAATACTATAGCAGCGGTCGATACCACTAGGCCATTGTGACGATATGACGGCTTGTAGCCTGCTGCGGCTATCACCACAGTAGTAAATATTAATTTATTAAAATATGAACATATAACAATAACTGGGGCTAGTATGACCTACGCATTTAATCGGTCAGCAATTTCTTGCCAAACCATTTCCCTCGCCTTGTTAATTGCGGCAGTATTGCACTATTTAACATCTTATTTTTCCGTCTTCATAAAGATCAATAATTCGGAATGCTGCGCAAATGTAGGACCCCTGAAGAGTGGAGTATCTTCATTTCGACAGATCGACTCTTCGGGGCTCTTTATGTCTGCGTGCACGCGCCCATATCGAGGATTTCCAAGCCGGTGTTCTGTGAACACTCATGACACAAGCCTGATCCTCGTTCGAGGAATCACCTGAGGCTTGAATTCCAATCCCGAGTTGCCTGATCGCCTGATTTATTTCAATCGCTGATATACTAATCCACTTTAGTGGAACGGCCCCCAGGACTAGGTTAGATTGGGGATAACGGTGTTAACATGTGGCTGTCCTGTAGTCCAGGACTGGGTTAGATTGGGGAACTTGGCCCTGATATATCAACCCCACACAGCGGGAGAGAGCAGGACTGTCAGACGATGCAGGTACTGACTGACTTACACTGCACTGGCAGCATTGGTTTTAAAACAGTGCAATGACACTCACCAATAACAAAGACTTACCATCCATCTCACTGTCTTTCATCTCCACTCTTCCTCTGTCCTCTTGATTCACCGTCACTCCCTCCTCCCTCCTTTGGTCTCCTCCATCCTCTTCTTTCACCATCACACCATTCTCCTCTACATCCTCTTCCTCCAGCTTCACTGCCACCATCTCTGGACCCCACTGTGGGCTTTTCACCATCACACCATTCTCCTCTACATCCTCTTCCTCCAGCTTCACTGCCACCATCTCTGGACCCCACTGTGGGCTTTTCAGGGCTGGAGAACCACGGCCAGATCCAGGGGACTCGGTGCATTCTGGTTCATACATGGTTACCATGGTTACATGAGCTGAAGAGGACCTGTGGCTAGAAACACTGGAGGCAGAAACAACGCAGGTCGATTAGACATGACAGACAAACAGTTCACTGAACTCCCATCTAGACTGACAGGACACGTCCTGCAAATGCAATAATAATATTACTGATGGCATTTGCTGTAATTAAAGGGTCTGGAAAGTAAACATTAAATGGTTCCAATTGTATTTTGTGTCCAGGAAAAATGTTAACACATAATAAACTATGAAAATAATCTTCTAGTTAGGCTCTACTTCCTGGTCAGACAGTTCTGAGGCTGTGTGGGCGTGGCCTTTGCACGGTTGACTGGCAGCTCTCTTCCAAGCCAGCTTGCTGCCTTATCATACACGACATTCATCTGTTAGACGTGCTTATAGTTCTGCCCTTTAACTACCAACTGTTTAATTACCAACTGCCCTTTAATTACCAACTGTTTAATTACCAACTGTTTAATTACCTACTGTCCTTTAACTACCAACTGTTTAATTACCAACTGCCCTTTAATAACTGTTAAGCTGCTGTTGAAATGTGTAAATACTGAGCTAATACAATTACAAATGGACTTATGCACCTGCAGTATGATTATAGTCATGCACCTGCAGTATGACTCATCATATCAATTCAATGACCACCATTAGCATACAGTACACCTGGCACCCTATGGTGAATTATTGAACAGGATACTTGTGGACAGGATCCACAGCATGTGTTAGCGTTAGCAGCATGTGTTAGGGGTTAGCAGCATGTGTTAGCGTTAGCAGCATGTGTGACTTACTGATCAGTTGTAGCACAACGGTGTTGGTCTGGTCTTCTAATTCGCTGCTGTATTTTCACAATATCCGCCGTGTTTAGTTTCTTCCCACACTGGACGTAGCACTGGCGCATGTCCTCATGACCACAACTATGTTTCCTTTGCTCAGAGGTTTGCCCTGCCGCTGTCCTTCTCTGCTGCTCCTGTAATCCAATCACTGAGCTGCTCTTGTGACCACCTGACTCAGGATGTGATTGGTCAGCTCTAGCGCGGCCTGTGGTTGGCCTTTGCTGAGAGGAATTCCTACTATAGCACTCTTCGATCTTGACCTCCTGACCTCCAGTCTTGACCTCTGAACTGCCGTTACTGTCACTATCCATGTCATTACTGTCACTATCCATGTCATTCGCTGCTTCAGAGAGGTGACGCCCTGACGTATCTCTACTGAGCATCTCATCTTTGGCCTTTTGGTTTTTGATAAAGTCCCGTAGAAACCTGTCCCACGGTGTGTCGTACTCTTCTTTAATGTTGGGAGAGTGATGGTCCCTGTGGGTGGGAGGTGGTGGTGGCTGGAGCCTAATAAGATTGTCCTTCCGGTGGTTCTGTCCTTCTGTCTCTGCATCAGGGGACCCAAGGTGTGTCCTCTGGCTCTCTGACACTGAGTAAGCATAAGCCTCCATCTCTCTGCCCAGATGGACAGTTCACAGTGCAGGGAATCCTACCAACACAGATGATCAAAATATTAAAACAGAGTGACAGAATTTAATCAAAACATTGAACATTTCTTTTTCCAGAATTGGAAAACAGTAGCCAAGCTACAGTTAGGTCCATTTGGACTCTTTGACAGAACTGTTGTTATTTTAGTTGTTTACCAAATCATATTCAAGTTATAGTCATAGAATGAATATGGCCTTAAAGTGCAGACTGTCAAACACCCTCTTTAATTTGAGGGTATCCAGATCCAAGTTGGAGGAATGGTTTAGATGTTACAGCTCTTTAATACGTGGCCCCCTCCTTTTCAAGGGACCAAAAGCAACTGGCCCAATGACGTGACGTGATGTCCAAACCCCTTTATGAAGTGAAAATAAGGAAAATGTTTATAAAAAAACATTTATTGAATCTATTAATCTCTGTTTATTAAATGATATGAAAATGTATTGAGGGTGTAGCATAGCCTAGTGTTACTGACATGCTGGACATACCCTCACTGCCTTACAAAGGTCAAGAGCTATTAGACTCTTTACTCACAACATGTCATACCGGATAACTGGCATGGGGAAATGTTAGAAATGAAATAAAACCTAAAACCTCTCTAACCCTAACCCATATATTTCAATATAACAAACAATATGACGTCATAATAATATGATTTTTATGCTTTGAAGCATTCTGTCCTAAACTGGCAGTCAGCCAATGTCATCCGGGATAACAAGCAGTCTGGAGCTATTTGATGACATGTTATCAGACAGGACCAGTGTTTCCTCTATATGCATTTATTGGTGGCAGGCCGCCATGAATGAATTTCCTCCGCCACGAATTGATTCAGTCCACAAAAAAAAACAAAAAAAAAACATTTTAGCTGATTAAAATATATCTGATCCTAGATCAGCGCTATAATGGATGTTGACTAAAAGTGCACCTAAATCCACACCCATCTCTCTCTAACCGCTGATCCAAAATCAGATTAAAGACATTAGGGCTACTCCTGATTGGTCTAAATGTGAACCGGCATGAGAACCGTGCAGACTCCACCATCCCCGCTCAGCTTCCGAAATGCTCGGCCGCCTGTGTTTTCTCCTCGCAAATAACAGGCTAAAAGTCACCGGTAGTACCATCTAAAAGATACAAAAAGCTGATCTAGCTAGCTAGGTGCACAAATAAGATATCACGTTAAATAACAGCGACAGATGGATGGATTTTTCAAGAAAAAAGATGGCCCAGACACTTCAAACATTGCTGAAGCTAGCAGTGGCTATGAGCGATACGAAACTGCATGGCTGGGTGTCGTATTGCAGGATTTAAGTTTCTCTATATATTTCGGGACGAGGAGCAGCATGGCATGGTCGGACCTTCCCAGCAGTGCCCTCGGGAACGAACGGTAAGCCTCGTTGATAGTAACGTAGCAGTGGTCTAGTATGTTAGCTCCTCTGCTGGGGCATGACACCTGTTGTTTGTAATTGGGAAGTTCTGTTGGTGTGATTAAAATCGCCGAGCACAATAACTGCTGCGTCGGGATTAGAGTTTTCCACAGAGGAGATGTAGGTAATACTTGGGACATTGCAATTGAAATTGCGTTCAAAGTAAAACACACACACGCAAATATTGACAGTAGCTTGGCTTGATAGTGTATATCCCCACTGTGCTGGGTCGCCTCCACACCTGGCACCACAGGGGCCCGTTAATAAGACTGCTGTCTGTGGATTAGTTCGAAAAAAATGTGTCCAATACAACGTTGTAGTTGTTTAGTACAAATGGGTTTATAGCAGCTAGGTAACATTAGTCCTGTATCAGAGTTGTGTTGTTGGGTCTTGTAGCAGGGTTAGCTATAGCAGCTAGGTAACATTAGTCCTGTATCAGAGGTGTGTTGTTGGGTCTTGTAGCAGGGTTAGCTATGGCAGCTAGGTAACATTAGTCCTGTATCAGAGGTGTGTTGTTGGGTCTTGTAGCAGGGTTAGCTATAGCAGCTAGGTAACATTAGTCCTGTATCAGAGTTGTGTTGTTGGGTCTTGTAGCAGGGTTAGCTATAGCAGCTAGGTAACATTAGTCCTGTATCAGAGTTGTGTTGTTGGGTCTTGTAGCAGGGTTAGCTATAGCAGCTAGGTAACATTAGTCCTGTATCAGAGTTGTGTTGTTGGGTCTTGTAGCAGGGTTAGCTATAGCAGCTAGGTAACATTAGTCCTGTATCAGAGGTGTGTCGTTGGGTCTTGTAGCAGGGTTAGCTATAGCAGCTAGGTAACATTAGTCCTATATCAGAGTTGTGTTGTTGGGTCTTGTAGCAGGGTTGGGTTAGCTATAGCAGCTAGGTAACATTAGTCCTGTATCAGAGTTGTGTTGTTGGGTCTTGTAGCAGGGTTGGGTTAGCTATAGCAGCTAGGTAACATTAGTCCTGTATCAGAGGTGTGTTGTTGGGTCTTGTAGCAGGGTTAGCTATAGCAGCTAGGTAACATTAGTCCTGTATCAGAGTTGTGTTGTTGGGTCTTGTACAGTTGCTCAAAATGCAGATAAGAGAAAGTATAGGCTAATATCAAACAACAATCCTAGAGATGACTAACTCAAACGTACGCATAACTAAATAAAAGCAGGCCAACTAACGACAGCTACACGCCCTCAACTGGGAACATAAAGGATAAATGAATTTTGCAATCGAACGTGTCCTACAGCGACAGCTGGTCGTGCAAATGAGGATCTGGGAAGATTTTTATAGCTTTTTTTTTTTTTTGCCATCCTCCCTCTAGTTTGAAATTCGGTCGTTGTTTTGAGCGCGCGGACGGACCTATCCGCCACCAATGGAAAAATTCCTGGAGGAAACACTGAGGACGTTACACAATGATGACATGTTATCAGACAGGACGTTACACAATGATGACATGTTCGCCTTGCGAATCAAGACAAACAGGGTTGACTTTATTTCCTTTATAGTGTTGTTACCTTGTTAACTTGTTTGGAACAGATCACGAGTAGAACCTCTGAGTTCTCAGACTATTTATCAAACAAAGGAACAGTTACAAGAGCAGCTGCTGCTGGTGGTGAGGGGCTGGCTGAGGTGAAGAGAGCCTCACCCCCTGGCTCCACTCCCCTATTTGTAAACAATGATGGGTAAATACAGTTTCAAATAATATCCCATCACCTTTACTGTAGAAAAACCCAAGGTGCGAAAACTAGGATGATCCACATGATGTCATTTCAGGTTACAGGTCACATGATGTCACTTCAGGTTATAGGTCAGGGGGTAGGGCTCAGAACACAAGAAGCCATTTTGAGATGACCACATGGCTTTAACAAAGGGTCGTAAACCCTACCCTCCCCTCCCCTCCCCTAGCCCCCATAGTCAGGAGGGTCCTTATAGCAAAAGGCAAACTATACAGTTTATGTGTGCATGTGTGCCAACATCTACTACAATGGCGCTACGTGTGGACCCGGGATTTCTAGACGTTATTTGCGTTGATGGCCTTCCATAGTGGAGAAGCGCCATCAGTACCTCCGTGTGCTCGTCCAGACCAGGCGACACGGACATAAACTGATAACAAGTTCCGCCAACATTATATAGTGTTATATATATAACAACATTGTATAGTGACAGAATAGCCTATCTCTGCAGACAGAAGTGGTCAGTAGTAACATGTTAGAGAGTGAGGCAGCGAGCTGAGACAAAGGATTCTACTGACCTCCGAGACTCAGAGTCTCCCGTTCTCCTTGTTGACTGTTGAGATGTTTTCCGCAGTAAAGGAAACCAAATACAGAGATGTAACTATTCTAACCGTTCTGCCATCACTACAGATGTTGCATTACTGCTGTAATGTTTGCCCTCTGTCACAGTTGTAAACTTAATAATCACTCGTAAGCTTCAGCACGGTGTGTGTTTACTGACTCCGCCATCTTAGATCGACTTCTCGTTCCCTGGTATCGCGGGAATAGACCACGTCGTCGTCTTCTTCTTGTTGTTTTGGTTTTAACGGCAGCGTGCGTCCTTGATGCTGCATTACTGCCCTCTGCTGGAGGCAGTTACCTCCTACAATGTCCGTTCTGTCATGTTCATCAGAGCAATTGCGCGTCATCTCCCTGTCATCAGAATGATCACGCCCCTTTTTGGGTGATAGAAGAGTAGAAGTTTGACTGGCGGTCAATGGGAATTTCTGGTCTTTGCTACTTTAATCCGATACAATTAAAAAAACGTATTGCTTTTTAGATATTAGATGCACAAATCCGATGGCCAGTTAGGCAAACTATTATATAGTGTCGTTTCCGATCATCAATGACCGACGTCGTTATATAGAGAAAAGTAATGAAATAGGCAGTGTGTCCTTTCAGTCTGCCTCCATCCATGTGGATGAACCACCCGACCCAATGGCCTGAGGTGTCATATCCTAACATATACAATTACCTTATTGAATCTCCAGGTAATGTATTTCTGACATCTTTCACTTTTGCTGTCGTTAAGATTTTATTTTTCTGTTTTGGTAGTCTGTACAATGTGACACTTGCCCTCTTCCACCGGCCCTAGTTTAGGACCTAGCTTGCTGTTCATTATTTTGAGGATAACTCATAGCTAGCTAGCTATAACATCTTTATATATATGTATACATACTATACCATACAGGCTAAATACTGATTAACAGTTCATCACTTTGGCAAATGCATCATCTATGCCCATTGAACAGATTTATTAATGATCCTATCTTAAGAAAACTAATGTAACACTCTCATCTAGGGATTTACACGGCAAGTCAATGAAGAACTACAAATCCCTGGAAGCACATAAGTTCTTCACCAGTGGCTGGGTGGATGTGGTACTGCACCACAAACCCTCTGCTGACATCACCGTTTTCAAGACCCAGGTCAAGCCATCATGGAGAGTCACTGATAAATCCCACAGCACTTGGGTTGCTGCTAAGAGTACTGGAGAGGTTAAAGCAGCTCACTGTGTTTGCATGGCAGGGTAAGCTGACTGCATAACATAACAGTTTTAATCTCAATGCCATATCAAATTCTTTCAGAAGAAAATAAATGCTCATTGTATTCTATTTTATTCTAGACTGGGAGAAAGTTGTTCCCACGTCGGGGCACTTCTTTTTAAGTTAGAGGCATCTGTCCGCCTTGGCTACACAAGGACGGCACCAACCAGCATCGCCTGTGCCTGGAATAAAGTATGTACCAAAAAGGTGGAGGCAGACATGGTGAAGGACATTGAATTCTACACAGACAAGGCAAAAAGAAAGAGGGCTGTTGGAAAAAAGTGTGGGGTAGTTCCGAAGGCAAAAGAACAACATCAAAAACAGTTCCTTGATATGTTGTCTGCCACTGGAGCACTGCCCGTTGGTCTCAGCACTTTTAATGGATATGCGGACTCTTTCAGGCCAATGCCATGGTATGAAAATCTGTTAGGGTTTTCTGATGACCAAGTACTGGCAATAGAGGAAGAAACTAAAGACCAGGCAGAATGTTCAACTTGGCACCTGCAAATAGTTGGGAGGGTGACAGGCACATCTCATTTTCTGTGTTTGTGGCAGTTTTGGTGATTGTAGGGTGGTAGAGCTATGCTGTCCTTTTATTTTACAGGTGCAGATGCAGATGTATGTGTGCAAAACAACCTATGCAGACTTCATCACCTGGACCCCGAAGCAATCTACCCTCAGCTGGCAGGAACCTCAGTCACAGAAACAGAGCTGGAGCTTCAGGTACAACACACTTTGTTCAGAGACTGCAAATACATTGTCTGTCATGTAACATATGCCATACAAATATAGGTAAACCCAACACAATTAATCACAAATGATTTATTTGTAATTTCAGGAGATTGAGGTGGAGTCCACAGACAGTGCTGTCCCAGACACAGAACGAGAGCTTCAGGTAAAATACACACAATTTAAAACACTGCAATATGGAAAATACATAAATAATTAACATTTACAAATGTAACAATTTCTGTTAATTATGAGGTGCATGCCAACAGAATTTATCACCAATGATGTGTTTGCAATCTCAGGAGATTGAGGTGGAGTCCACAGACTGTGCAGTCCCAGAAGCAGAGCAGGAACTTCTGGTAGAACATACAGCATTCAAACACTGCATTGCAGTCATATGGAAATGCTTTTATAGTGCATATCTGTTTATATAGCATTTGCTACCATTTGCTGTTATGAGTTCATGAGGTTCATGGAAACATAATTAATCAAAAATGATTTATTTACATTCACAGGAGACTATGGTGGAGTCCACAGTCAGTGCAGGCTGGAGAGCAGTGCAGTAAGGTAGATTTTGGAAGATGAGGGAGCAAATAGTTGTCAAAAGACTGACTATGATGTGATTTAGAGTAAATGTGACCTAAGCACCAGACACATTACGGTGTATGTTAAGTTGTAAGATTGTTCATATGAGCTCAAACAGAAAAGAGAGCAGGACTGATTAACTGGCTATACACTGTTTTTGTTTAACACAATGCTACCTGACATGTTGACCAAGCACACGTGTACTATCTTGTCAATTGTAGCTACATCCCTGTTCTCAATCTCATCCCGCAGGGACTTCACGAAGCAAAAAGGAAGCGGCCCACCCAGGATTTGGAATCTGCACTTCAGGACGCCAATCACACGTTCTGTAAAATACCAATAAGTCTTTTGATAATCTTTTTAGGAACAACTTCTCATAACTTTACCCATGTTCTCAGTATTTGTCATAGCACTGTTATACAAATGGCTACAGTCATACGTTGTGCTGTGTTGTTGAATATTGGCAGGAGTTTCAATGAAATTGTTAATAATTTATAAATAAATATATATACTTGCCAATATGAATCCGAACTTTGGATTTTCTTCTGGACTCTTCCACGTCTTTGCCTGGAAGTTGTTTCCTAACCTGAGTGAAGGCTGGGGTTAGGAGACTGGCACCAAGCAGGCCAAAGTAATCTTTAAGCGTAAAACCCCGGTCAGCCAAGATCTGAAACAAGGAATGCGATTGAATAGAGTAAGTCTATTGCTTTTAATGTTTGTGGTGAAACACTAATTTACACCTGTACATAATGAGTACAAAAAAATGTGTGTATGTGATGAACTGTTACAGTATAGTATACAGTATGTAGAGTTCTACATTACCTGGTCCCCAGGATGGTGGTACAGTGGTGAAATGAAGCCAGATTCCCTCACTATCTTAACATCGGATGCTCTTCCACCCCAGCCTTTGGACAAGAAGGTGATGCTGCCTGCAGGACTACACGCAATCAAATATTTTACCGTAGTCCACTTCTTATAGCTGGAGTAAGATTTGGCCCTGTGGAAAAAACAAAGCATGGTTAGCATTCAGAAGTTACCTGGCCAAGTAATCATGAATTACATATTTTTGGGTGTCTTTACCTGGCTTGAAGCCCCTTTGGATGTACAATTCTGATTTCAAAACAATCAATGATTGATGTGAGGCGAGGAAATGTGGCCTTTATCGTTGGTGGTATGGTTTGTCTGATGCAATCCCTGTCAGGCCAGTGAATGAGAAAGGTGATCTTTGCATACAGAAGATTCAGCCAACGTTGGAATATGTGGCGGATGGTAGACTGTCGTTGGTCCAGTATTTGGCTCAGCAAAGCAATAGACGGATTCTGGCGTAGCTTGAGCAAACAGAGGAAAAGCTGGTCCTCGGTCGACAATCGAAAAACCTTAGGTGGTGACTTGATAAACTGAAGAAGGTAGCGATGTAGACAGTCAAACACTGCCCAGTCAAGCCCAGTCATGGCCCTGCATGCACTGTTGTTGCCTCGAACAGCATTCACAGACAATCGCTGCAATGCAGCATCACGTTCTCTTCTGGCCTCATCTCTCTCTCTCCTGAGATTGGCTACCTCTATTACAATAGCAACCTGCTCCCTGTGCGAAACTGGCCTGTTGCTCAGTGTACCGTCCTCAGTGAGAGGTTGTTCAGTAGGCTCAGTGAGAGGTTGTTCAGTAGGCTCAGTGAGAGGTTGTTCAGTAGGCTCAGTGAGAGGTTCTTCAGTGGGCTCAGTGAGAGGTTCTTCTTCTGAAGGTGACCTTTGTTTTCTTTTGGCTGACAGGACCTTCCCATCATCACCAGCCTCTCTCTTCCTGGCATTTTTGTAGCGCCGTAATTTAACTCTGCCTTGTGTCAATTGCTGCCGATGTGGAAAAATAGATGGGACATAATCCGGATGACTACAATCATTCACATGGAATCCTGAAACCAGTAGAGTAAGTGTAAGCCAAATGCAGATACTCATTCAAAAGAACTTTATACAGCTTTGATTAAATGCACTCATCAAATGTAGTCATTAAGAGATGCCACCTATTTGAAAGAAAGTCCCCTATTTTCTGTAGAAAAAGATGCCTTGAAGATTCAGCTGTTTTATGACGACTTTGAAACATTTTTTGGCCAATGTCAGTGTAATGATTTTTTAATTGTCTCTTAAAGAAATTATGTTTGGCTTCATAACGCATGCACCACATGTGCAGAATTGGGCCGATGTTCCTTATATTGCGAGGATAATGTAGCATGAAGTGATGCTTTGGTAAGAGATTGATTGAAGGAAATAACTGCTTGAAGAGTCGATGGTGGTCAATGATTAAATGTTTGAGGTATATGGTCATGCCTTCTGACAGGATTGGTGAAAATATAATGTTGACGATCTGAAGAAGCAAAAGTAGAAGATGCCAGTACATCTTCTACATCTTCTTCTTCTACAAATCACCAAATAGCAAAGGCATATTGCGTAATAAGCACCAAGACTGTATGGCATTCAAACACAAATCATTA
This sequence comes from Nansenia antarctica, assembly GCF_963989245.1. Classification (NCBI taxonomy): domain Eukaryota; kingdom Metazoa; phylum Chordata; class Actinopteri; order Argentiniformes; family Microstomatidae; genus Nansenia; species Nansenia antarctica. Next base: position 24,872,332 of record NC_137687.1, read on the forward strand.
CTTCCATCAAACAACTTCACTCTTGGCGGACGATTTCGCTGTTGATTGTAACCATAGTCAAAAGCATGTATTCTACCAGCCAGTTGTTCAGCATTTAGGAAGTTGTCCTTAATGTACTGCAGAACAAGTTTCACTTCAAACTGACCAACCCCCTCTAGAATATCATGCATTATGTCTACAGAAAAATTATTGAATTTTTATTGAATACTGAAGTGAATTCAACAGACAACTGTGTTTCACACCATATACATGAGATAGTGTAGGATCTGTTTGAATAGTTTGACAGTGCTGTGCGTGCATCTCAACAGTTTTTAGTACAACTTTCAGATCGTCCTCACAGAACACAGATTGAAAACAATGTTTCTCAAGCAGACAGAAACGACAACAATAGCGAGCCCCAAATGATTCCACAAAGCCAAACAGACCATGCAAACCAAGATTATCTCCAGTGACCTGAACTAAGGTAAAGGTACCATGAATCACGTGTTTCAACATGGGAATTTGAAGTCCCTCTCTTTCCAGTATTTTAAGATCATGAACAAGGGGCTCAAGTATGGAATTAAACCCATAACGCTTGATGTCCTGCGCATGGAAAAGAGCACACTATTTAATATTAATCAAAGAGGAATTAAAGATTGGGGGGAAATTTCTTAATGTAAAATATATAGCACCTAATTTATGTAAGCCCTTTTTTAGAGCCCAAGGGATTTGCCGTTTCAAAGTCGTCATAAAACAGCTGAATCTGCAAGGCATCTTTTTCTACAGAAAATAGGGGACTTTCTTTCAAATAGGTGGCATCTCTTAAATCTGCATACACACCTTCCTTGTGAATGTGCCTGGGCTTGAACATGTCTGCAAGTTCTGGATTTTGACAAATGTTCTTAAGTGTTTCCAAAATGGGAACATATGCAAACTTATCAGTTACAATAACCTGGTCATTATGTTCTTGTAGTTCTGTTTCTTCTACTGTCAAATATTGTGCCAAGCACCTTTTCAATAGGTACAACACTTCCCCATTTTTCTTTTAAGTGTTTGTTTCTTTTAGCTTCAGAATTTAAAGGTGTGAATGGGTTTTCCAATTTTTTAAAGGATTGTTCTATTTTTTCTTTACTATTCAAAATTCTCAGTGTGTTTGAATGTTTCCTAAAACCAGAAAAAGTACCAAACACACAGCTACATCCAGTGTGAACACATTTCTTAGCGCCCGGTGTTTCGCCCTTTCGGCTCTACGTTGCCACATGACTATTTCACCTGTGTGTGTTTGTCCCTCTTGGCAGGGAATGAGACAGAGGAATCCGGAGAGCAGGCAGAGGAACGAGCGATCGTTTTTGTATATGATGGTATATTCTCCATCTTTTGATCCCATCATCCCCACTCCACTAAAGCTTAGCTCTACCTGCAGGCTAGAATGCGCCATGTCCCCCACAGTGCATTTGATGTGAATTTGTATATGATGGTATATTCTCCATCTTTTGATATTTTGGGCTCACATGGTTTAGAGCTGAAAATAAAGTTGTTGAATGCATTAATTTGTGTTAAGTTGTCATTTTTACTCACTTCATGGAATATTTGTAATTAGACTTTTAAATTAAGTGTAAAAATAACACCACACAGATTTTATTTAACAAATAGTGGCACGTTTCTTTGACACCATGCAGTGTTAATTGATGTTAAAATTATACTCTATCAGAGTTGGTTTTTCACTGTAAGAGTAAATTATCAACACAGCAGTGTGTAAAATCAACACTTATCTGAGTCAACTGACCCTCCAGTGTTAACGTTTAATAACTCAATGCAGTGTTAATGAGCATAGGAATTTAACTCAAGCAGAGTTGATTTGTTATCACAGAAGAGAGAATTATCAACACTACTGGGAGTGATATTAACACTCCACAGAGCTAATTAACCTGTAGTGTTAAGTTTAAACAACTCAAAACAGTGTACACCAGTGTTACCTTTTTACTCTATTTAGAGTTAATTTAACTCTAAAACTTTAACACTAGGGAAAGAGTCAGTTTAAATCCAATTTGGAGTAGGACCATATACACTCCGGAATAGTGTTACATTTAATTCTTTAAGTGTTACTTTAACACTGCAAGATTTACTGTGCAGAAGTGCAAATAGTGTAACATGATAAAACATGTGATATAAGAACATGACGATGATAGTAAATAGGTACAGGATGGAATGTAGGTTACCCCCTCTTTCTGTAGAAGAAGGGCGATTCTTATAGAAAATCATTCAGATTTTCATGATTGTTTAACCCTCTCCTGAGGTAGCCTACTATTTCAATTAATTAAGATGTAACAGGATTCTGACTCTTAGCTGTTGATGGTGAACTGACTTACTCTTCTTGTTTACAAACAAATCAGATAAGTGTATGTAATTGTGTGTCCTCATAAACCAAGTAAGCATATAAACCCATATACAAACAAAATACAAAGGACAGCAATTTAGAAGGAATAGCAAAAATGTGTTCCTTTTATTTTCATATATATTGTGTGCTATAGTATGTGTTTGGGTTTGTGGTATGTGTATGTGTGTGTGTTTGTGTGTACAAAACAAAAATAACAAATCAGGTTGAAACAAACACAAACCTTACTTAAACACTCAATGAAAAATAATATAGAAAGTTCAGAGTTCTAGGTTTAACATTTTAGGTTTACCAAGCGCTTGGATTTGTTGGTGCACTATATGAAAGAAAAATAAGTCCCAATTGGTATCACTGATACGGTAAATCCCAATTAGCCTACTCACGGTTCCAGGTGGAGGTGAAGCAAATGCGGTAGCGACGAAGGAAGATGGGTTGGGTTGGCGCGTTGCACACGCGGACTCAGTCCTTCTGGTGACAATGTGGATAACAATCCTCGGAGTTCAGTCTTAGGGTACAAGTCGCTGCTTGCTACCCTACTCGGTAGCTGTAAACGTCCACGGTTTGATTGTTGACAACAGTTTACCCATAATAGCCTAAAGTGTTTGGTGTGTTATGTGTTATATGATCTGTGTGATCACAAGATAGTTTGATAGCGTTTATTATTTTCCTGGTTGAATGTCCAGTGTTATATTGTGGTGCTATTTTATCTGCATTCTATGGTTATTTTAAAATAAACATTATATTTATACTTTTTCTACCACTGCCTCTGTGGGAGTTCATTTAAATGTGACAGGACATGTGTGGGAAACCCAGCTAGTATACCACCCCGCCACATACTCATGAACAATAATACTTTACTTGTGTCTCATATGAATGAAGCCTTATGTAAATGATTCAATGTGTATCAAATTGTTATTGAGCGAGTGACATGACCTTTGGGACATTTCATCATGACCTGGGGAAAAGATGATCTCATCACTAAATTGTACCACGTCGTTGAAATCAGACTGGATCAATAAATGGTGGAGGTGTGGTCCTCACATGGAAATGTACTCATCACCATGACAACAACCAGTCAGTCATCTGAGGCCCTATGACAACCAATACCTCCTATGAAACTGTATATCATTCTGATGTATCAATGTATCAATTTAGAACCAAATCTGGGTTGCTTTTGTTATGATAAATAAAAACCTGTATCCATCTGACTCCCTAGTCTCCTGAGAATTAATTTCTACCACACTGTGTTTAGATTGGCTTATTAAACATTTAAAGTTTAAATAATTCCATGGATCTTGCTGGCTTTGGTCCAAGTTAGAATAGTTATTGCTTTAATTAAGGTGATATACTTTGGGGGTCATTTAAGAGATAGCTTTACTTTCTTAATGTGATTGGTGTGAGTATGGAGAGGTGTCAATGGATTTGTACGGTTAAAGTTTCCCGTAATCAAATTGTGCTCAATTACGTCTGCGATTAGGGAGAGGTTATTGTGGGAGCCAATTAATGGAGGAGGCGTAATGTTCAACAGAGCTCTCCCAATATTAACTCTAAAATAAAACGTCATGAAGGTATGCTTTAGGACATGTACTTGTACTGTTAATTCATGATACGTTTTAAATATTTTGCTAGCATATCAGCCCAATAGAGCTCTCAGGTCTTTTGCTAGCATATCAGCCCAGTAGAGCTCTCAGGTCTTCTGACGCTGGTTTTCTCTGTGTACCACATGTACAAAAGAAGAGGTTTGGTGAGGCTGCATTCTCATTTTATGCACCCAGATTGTGTCTTCACTGCCAGTTTACATTAGGGATGCAACCTCAGCACATACTGTATGTTCAAGTCAAGACTAAAAACCCATCTTTTTAATATTGCCTTTAAATTACTAAATAATTAAATTATGATTATATAATGATTGGAGCACTTTGAGCTGCAACGTTTGCAGGAAATGTGCTATACAAATAAAAAGTTGTTATTATTATTATTATTATTATTATTATTATTAGGCCTATTATTATAAAGATAACGTTTTTTTCCACACGCAGGCTTTCTTAGGCATTGTTCTGTCCAACTACTGTTGAAATCCATTTGATATTTATGACTGATTTATGACTGATAGCATAGCATGCCGCATGTTAAAGATTAAATGGGTACGCCTCCCTCTGCCTCACGTTGTATTCACCGCATATCTCAGTCTGAGCAGGAATGTGGGCCATCAGTGGTGCACTTTGAGCAGGTCGCTGACTGACTGAGCTAACCGATTACATAAACACAACTTAAGACGACTCCCATACAATGACTAGGTAGAGGCAGGACTAATGATAGTGCATGGAGGACCAAACCTGGTCAGGTAAACCAGTAGCCTTGTGTGACACGTGGAGATGGAAACTGTGAAGCGATGGAAGGCAGGATGGGGCTATCCCACAGGTGTGCTCTGCACCTACGGGTTCTTCAGTACTGTGAAACCTCTGGAACCCTTCCTGTTCACATACCTGACGGGGCCAGACAAGAACCTGACAGTGGAACAGGTAATAATAATAATAACAACAATTCATTGTATTTATATAACACTTTTCCGGGGCTCAAAGACACTGAACAGGTACAGTAACAACTTCAGCGCAGTCTCTCTTTTAAGAGCAGTTTCAGACCGTGTTTAAATATGCCACTTTATGCAATCCTTATCCATTTGATCTCTCAATCAAGTGTGTGAGGTTAAAGGTTAAAGGTTAAAGACAGACAAGGTTTTACAAGCTTATGATGTATTAAAAATATGAGAAACCCACTCTGGGTTCCAGTCTTTTGACTTAAGTGACCTTTGAACTCCAGGTGACCAATGAAATCTTCCCTGTGTGGACTTACTCTTACCTGGCCGTGCTGGTCCCTGTGTTTCTGCTCACCGATTGGCTCCGCTACAAGCCGGTAGTGGTGTTCCAGTGTACCAACCTCACAGTGACGACAGCCATGTTGCTGTGGGTCCAGGGTGTGGCAGCCATGCAGGCCATGCAGTTCTTCTACGGCGTGGTGACAGCCAGCGAGGTGGCCTACTTCTCCTACGTCTACAGCGTGGTGGACGTGGAACACTACCGCAAGGTAATTACCGAAAGATGCCGGTTGAGAGAGGACGCTGGCGTTGCTTGTTCGCGGCTTCTCCACCCGAAATCTAGGTGTAATTGCAGTATACAGAGTAGATTGTCCTACAAAGACACTTAGATTTAGTTTTCAGTTTGTAAAGCGTCTTTGAGTGTCTAGAAAAGCGCTATAAGTCTAATGTATTATTATTATTATTATTATTATTATTATTATTATTATTAAGGCCACGTCTTACTGCCGCAGCGTGCAGCTGCTGGGCTACACCGTGGGCTCCGTGTCGGGACAGCTGCTGGTCAGCTTCAGCCTCATGTCCTACCACAACATCCTGGTCCTGACCCTGGTGTTGACCTCCATCGCTCTGGTGACTTCTTGCTTCCTGCCTATGCCGCAGAGGAGCATGTTCTTCCACCGCGGTCCGGGTGACGATAGAGAGGGGAAGCGTACGACTGGAAGTATCGAGAGAAACTCCAGGGCTCTCCAGACTGCCTCACCTCCAGGGCTCTCCAGACAGTCCCGTGAAAAAGAGCCTCACCCTTTTGAGATATTAGGCTATGGTTTAGCATGTTTATCTGAGATATTAGGCTATGGTTTAGCATGTTTATCTGAGAGATTAGGCTATGGTTTAATATGTTTATTTGAGATATTAGGCTATGGTTTAGCATGTTTATCTGAGATATTAGGCTATGGTTTAGCATGTTTATCTGAGATATAAGGCTATGGTTTAGGATGTTTATTTGAGATATTAGGCTATGGTTTAGCATGTTTATCTGAGATATTAGGCTATGGTTTAGCATGTTTATCTGAGATATTAGGCTATGGTTTAGCATGTTTATCTGAGATATTAGGCTATGGTTTAGCATGTTTATCTGAGATATTAGGCTATGGTTTAGCATGTTTATCTGAGATATTAGGCTATGGTTTACCATGTTTATCTGAGATATTAGGCTATGGTTTAGCATGTTTATTTGAGATATTAGGCTATGGTTTAGCATGTTTATCTGTCAAATGATGTGAAGTTACATCAACGCAGTAGGGCCAAGCAGCTCACCGTGAAGCAGATAACGAGACAACATCCAGGCGAAACACCACATAAAGTAAGCCTGCAAGTAGATGAAATCTCAAATCTTCAAAACGATTTCTTACTGTTCCCATAAGTCGGTCTAATATCTGGATCAACCCGTGTGGCTCGGATGAATTAGCCTTACATCCCAGCGATACATCAAGTTAGACTATTTAGAATAGGCTAGGAATTACATAACTGTCATACCTGTTTAATTTGTTTCCTGGCTCAGTGGGCCAGTGGTTTGGAGGGGTGACTTACTATTGAGAAATCCACTCATTGAGGAGAAAGGGCTGCAATTCAAACTTGCAACAAATGATTTCAGTAGACATCACCTCACTAAACAGGTTTTATTTCTTTATTTGCTGAGACTCAGCAATATGACCTGAACATACAAGCGAGAACATTAAAGATACAGACAAAGTGCAACGCAACAGGTTATTTTCTTAGGGATCCACATACAGTAGATACTGTGCTGATGACTAAAGCACCAAGTGATAGCTAGCGACAAGTTCTACTGATGAGATTAGCCTCCTGCTTTGCAGTTTGTTTAGTCAAGTGCCCCGCTACTTATGGTTTAGTCTGATCACTGTGTCTACCTTTAGTATCTATGCACTGCAAAACAAAACATATCCATATGAAATACAAATCCCTAAGATATTCCTGAAGACCAAGCATGACACATCACTAGTGTTCTGAAGAGCATCTCCTCTTAAAGCTGTAAATGAAAGTACCTTTCAGTCAACCTACTGATTGATGCACATTTCCAACAAAGGACAGGTTACGTTTACTTTTGGAAATACTCAGCATTTCATCAGACAGAACATGTTATCGCATGTCATTCTGGAAGGATTTGACCACGGGCAAAGCAGTGATACCGTTGATCATGTGTGTTTCATCACATGGGTTTTCATACATGCGTGATAACGGAAACCTTTGCCACAGACATGGCAGCAATATGTTGATCCTCCCCTGGTGGACGGCACCACTTCTTCCACGATGTTATGTTTAATGCCAAGATGGATTTTCACCGAAAAGGATCTGGTGAAACCTTGGCCGCAAACATGACAACTGTATGGTTTCTCCCCTGTGTGAATGCGGAGATGCTCGGTCAGGTGCCCGCCTTGATGGAACAGCTTGCCACAGTGCTGGCAGCAGTGGCGTTTCTCTTTGGGGTGGGTTTTCTGGTGTTTTCGTAGTGCATAGACTGAGCTGAAGCCATGTCTGCATGCCAGGCAGCGGACCGCTCTCTGCCCCTTGTGACTCCTGATATGCAAGACTGGGACTTTTGTCTGGTCTTTTGTGTGACTCATCATATGCACTTCCAGGTCATACTTACAAGTGAAAAATCTGCCGCAAACAAAACAAATAGGATTCTTCCTCATGTGGGTTTTTAGGTGATCTCCCAATCTCTGCGGGAACTCAAAGCGCTTTCCACACACCCCGCACATACATTCTTCGTTCTTAGAATGTATACTCACGTGACTGATCAAAGAATCGAGAGAGTTCAGATTCCCTCCGCACACCCTGCAGTTATAAATAGGCTCCTCTGTTTTAACGGCAGATTTCAGGTTGGACGTCTCTACCGGTGTCCCGCCCTCAGCGCTCATACGGCTGCTTAGCCTGGTTGCTCTCTGTGTCCTCTGGAACTGGAGGGGCTTGTGCCTTCCGCTGTCCAACCCCTTGGCACTCACACTGTTTTCACTCGGAGTTGTAAAACCATACGGATCTCCAGCAGCGATGCGTTTTAAGTCCCAGGTTGGTTGTGTCCTGTAGTCTCCATCAGGCTCGGCCTTTATCTGACCAGATGTGGTGTTAGGTAGGGATGCTCCGATCTGGATTTTTGGGGCCGATACCGATCACCGATTTTTTTCCTCAAGATCAACCGATACCGATACCGATTTTTTTTTAAATACATAACTGTAGGCCTACTGACTGGATAGCCTACATATTTTTTGCTTTTTAGACAAAAGTTTTGATCCATTAGGCACCAAGCAAACGCAGACCCATTTTTATGGCATAGTAAAGGTCTGGCCTATCACCCAGTTAGGGCCTGAAGCCCAAGTCAGTCGATATGGCTGTATAAAAGACATCATAAACGTGGCCTTCATGGTTTACATACTGTTACGTCCTCCTATGTTTTCTGTTCAGTTATCTGTCTTCCCCAGGAAAAAAAAAAAAAAAAAAAAGATCGGTTTTTGCGATCGGCCATTTTTGCCGATCACCGATCGAGTCATTTGGAGTGAAATCGGCCGATTTAAATCGGTGGCCGATAAATCGGAGCATCCCTAGTGTTAGGTGGTAACACTTCTCTCTCTGTGTCTTCCTCACATAGGGTGTAGTCCAGGTACGAGGGTTGCATACACCAGGAGTCTTTGGTGTTAGCCTGTGGTCCGTGAGACGCCGTTCCCCCCAGAGGGAGCTGGTTAGGGTTAACCAGAAGGTCTGGTTCTTGTTTAATAACCAGAGGCTCTGGGTCCTCCTGGATGGGGCCCAGCTCGCTGTGCAGCTGCCCATCGACATCCTGGTCAGAGACATCGAGTGTGTGGTGATGAAAGTCTGGAGGAGAACAGAGGACAACATTGTGTCAACTACATATGTGAACATATCATTCTGTTACATTACTGAGCTTAAAACTATATATTAATTGTACGGTATTTCTAATGCATCCCACAAAACTTGACGGACGAATTCAAATGAAAAAAAACTAAAAACAATAATAATCTGAAGATTAGTAGGTTATTCCATAAGGAAGGGTGATGACTTCTTGTTGTGGACAGTGATAATTACGTCAGTGAGAATGATCGGACACTATTTCATTGATTGATTGATTGATTGAAAACTTTATTAGAAGATTTGCAGAAGTAGGTACATGAAAGTACATATTACATACAAGGTCAACTAACAGGATAAAAACCCAAGAAAGCCACTGGCTTATTTCAATTGGGGTCCTTGATTCTCAATTCATCGTTACATGTAAGACAGACAAAAAAGCTAGTACTATCTACAAGATAATACAGACAAATAACTATTACTATCTACAAGATAAACACACATCCATCATGGGAAGAACAATACAACAAAACATAAGGTATGTACAGCGGGTAGGACAGGTGGGGACATACACCACAGGTGGGGGCGGGGGACAAAACACAAAGTATGTACAGTGGGTAGTTCGGGTCTTTTAATCTGATTTTTGATTTAGAGGGTCCAGTTACGGATTGCAGCCTCCTGTAAATGTTTTTTGAGAGTGGTTTTGAAGGTGGGCAGTGTTTTGCACTCCTTTAAGATTATAGGAAGGGCGTTCCACATTTTTACTGCATAGTTTGCAAACGAGTTTAACCCCTTGTTTGTGGTGCAACGCGGTTGAACGTGGTTCGTGGAGCTTCCTCTGGTGTTGTATGTGTGGACGTTGTTCACTTTTTGGAAGTATGTTGACAGGTACTTGGGTGTCTTTGTGGTGTAGCGTATCTTGAAGACCAGGCCCAGTGCAAGCTGCTGCACTCTGTCAACTACTCGTAGCCAATCAAGGCTCAAAAAATGAGCAGCGGTTAGATGTGTCCTAGGGTTGAGGCCTAGCAGAAGCCTAACCAGTTTATTTTGGGCTGTCTGGAGTCTTGTTTTATGGGCCTTTGTGGTTCTATAGTACCATGATGTTACGGCATAGTCGAAGTGACATTGAATGAGAGCTCCTGATAGGGTCCTCAGTGTGTTTTTACTGACAAGTGAGGATATCCTGTACAAGAATCTAGTTCTATGGTTAACTTTTTTGATTACTTTTGCTGCCATTTTATCTCCGGAAAGATTTGCCTCTAAGATGGAGCCCAGGTATGTAATATCCTCTTTTCTTGTGATATTAATGTTACCCACTTTTATTTTAAAATTTTCAGCCTTTCTGAGTTTAGATGGGGATCCGTATAGGATGGTTTCAGTTTTACCTAGGTGTATTGATAGTTTATTGTCAGCTAGCCAGATGCAGATTCTACTCAGTTCAGTGCTTAGCGCTTTTTCCACCTGCAATATGTCCCTGTCAGAGACCAGCAGAGCCGAGTCATCCGCGAACAGGAACAAATTGCAATCACATGCTGATGACATGTCATTCACATATATTAGGAACAGTAAAGGTCCCAAAATGCTTCCTTGTGGAACGCCGCAGGTCACTGGGAGGGGGGGGGACAGTGTTCCGTTCACACTAACCACCTGTTCCCTCCCCTCTAAGTAGGATTGCATCCAGCTCACCGATGTTCTATCGAACCCAATTGCTTTCAGTTTATCTAACAATATGTGGTGATCTACTGTGTCGAAGGCCTTCTGGAGGTCCAGCATGACCATGCCGCAGTACTTGCCCGAGTCCACCTCATGGTTGATGTGGTCGTTCAAATAGAGAAGGCATGTGTCAGTGGAATGGGATGTTCTGAATCCTGATTGAAATTCATACATCAGCTTTTTTTCGGTAAGGTACCTATCGACCTGTTCATAAACTATTTTTTCCATAAGTTTCGAGATGGAATTAAGAATAGAAACAGGTCGGTAGTTGCCTGGGTCTAATTTGCTTCCTTTTTTATACAGTGGGGTTACCCTTGCTATTTTAAAGTCAAGGGGGACGTGTCCCTGTTTGATGGAGAGGTTTATTATGTGGGTGATGATTGGGGTAATGGAGGCAGCTGAGTCTTTTAGAAATCTGGCTGGAATATTGTCATGGCCCGTGGCCTTTTCTGAGTGTAGAGCGCCTAGCTTTTTAAACACCTCATCGTTTGACACCATGGAGAGTTTAAAATCATCATTGCGTACACCCAGTTTATTGTAGAACTCACGGATGTGCTCTACACCATAACGCCCTGAGTGGGGTGGTAGATTGTTAACTAATTTAGTGGCTATGGTTGTAAAGAAAGTGTTTAAGCACTTAGCCACATCCAGCTTGTCTGTAAGGAGAGAATCACCAGATTTGATGCTGATGTTTGTAGACCTGGTTTTGAGTTTTTGACTGCAACCTAGTTGGCTATTAAGTAGCTTCCAAAGGTCACGTGGTTTGTTTAAGTTTTCTTCGATTTTGTTATCGAGGTATTCTTTCTTAGCAGATTTGGTCATGGTAATTACCTGATTGCATAGTTTGTTGCATTGTTTTTTAATTTTCTCAAAGTGGGTTTTGTGATCTTCGTTTAAGTGTTTCACTAATTTTGATTTGCATTTTTGAACTTCAGAGCATTTTAGGTCTCTGACTTTCATAGCATTTAGAATGTCCGAATTCATCCATGGTTCCGATCGGGTTTTAACCCTGGTGGTTCTCATGGGGGCTATACTGTCAATAATATTTAGGAATTTGGTTTTGAAACCTAGCCATGCCTCTTCAACCTGTGTGCATTTTAGTTCATCAAACCAGTCTTGATTCTCCAGTTTATGGTTTAAGGCCTCACTAGAATAGGATTTAAGGGATCTAGTAGTTATAGTTTTATGACCGCCAGCCTTGGGTTTTTGTTTTTTACGAGTGCAAAAGATCATGTAATGATCACTTAGCCCACATACAATAACCCCACTCTTGGAGATTTTGGACTCATCCGATGTTAGAATGAGATCTATGGTGGTTTGAGTAGAAATACACACCCTAGTGGGTTTGGTAATTTGTTGACGGAGACCGTGTAATTCAGAAAACCTAGTGAAGGATTTGAAAACGGATGCTTCATTTCTGAGCATGTCCGTGTTCAAATCTCCAATAAGAATCTTTTCCACACAGTCAACGTCATCCAAGCACCCCTCAAGAATATCATAGAAATCGCTCTGATCGGGAGGTCTGTAGATAGAACCAACCAGCACCGGTTTTGCTTTGTTAAAGATAATTTCAACCCAAACAGATTCTAATTTGTCATGATTCAGGTCATCACGGGTGTTAAAGATAATATCGTTGTGAATGTACATGCAGACACCACCCCCATACCTGTTCCTGTCGTTTCTGATGACTGTGTAGTTGACTATTTCAATCTCTGGGTCTTTGATGGATTCATCAAACTTGGTCTCAGAGAAGCTCAAAATATGAACCTTGCTGTCATGGAACATTTCTCTGATTTGGTCCAGTTTAGGCACAAGACTGTTCACATTAAGGTGAACAATATGCAGGCCCTTACTGCTGTGTCCAAATAGAGAGTTTATGTCTTTGACTTGGAAATAGTCACCACCATTTTGGTCATCGTCACGTTGAGGATTGGGGGGTGGGGGGGGGCGCCCATTGTTCAACGGTTTCGTCGTAGAGTCTCCGGGTGGAGAAGGGGGGGGTCGTCGTCGGGTGGGGGAGGGAGGGGGGAGGGGGGGGTTCGTCACCGGGTGGGTGAGGCCTCTGTGTTCGTCACCGGGTGGTGGGGGGGGGTTCGTCACCGGGTGGGGGAGGCCTCTGTGTTCCCTGGCTAGGTGGTGGAAGATAGGTGGGGGGGTAATGTTATTAGCATATCTACCCATTGTTTTGCTAGCCACGTCTGAAACCTGGATGTCTGCTGTTGCCGGCAAACTAACCGGTTTGTCGACAATGGCGTCAATGTTTATGCTCGTAGCATTTGCCTGGGAAAGATATAGTTGTTGTCTGGCTAAACGTGAAGCCCGCCTGGTTGCGACTGGTCCGGGATTCTGCTGGATGTCTCCCGAGAGCAGTAGATAGAGCCATATCACGGTTCTTCTGTCTATTCTACCTGTCGGGGGTTTGTTTCTTCTCGTCCGGTCCGCAGTCAGCTTCGTGTGAATGGTTGTTGCTCCGAAGCCCAAACATTTCTTCGCGGCGTGGAGATAAAAGTCGTTATGTGTCTCACCTTTTCCAACAAAGTTTGACTCCTTCTCCATAAGATGCAAGTTCTGTGGTGATTTGATGTACAAATCCGTAATCCATAGAAGGAACAGAAGAAAATGTGGTATAATCCTCGCCGTTGCGCCCGTGCGCTGATAGAAGCGACTACTCATGCTGACTGCTGACTGTAGTATATACCTATAGACGGAGAGAGAGAGGGGGGGGTGGAAGATATCCCCTAGTTAGAGAGAGAGAGAGAGAGCGAGAGAGAGAGAGAGAGAGGTTTATGTTGTGAGCTGTCATTGTATCAAGGTATAATATTTCTTGTTATTTTGTATGTATCTTATTGGAAATTGTCATTGCTTTTAATTCAGTATCTGTGCCCGTCCAAACCTGCTTTTAATTTCTTATTTCTTATTCTTCTTATTCTTCTTATCTGTGTATTGAATGTATGATTGTGTCCTTGTGCTGCCCCTCTTGGCCAGGTCCCTCTTGGAAAAGAGATTCCTTATCTCAATGAGGTCACCTGGTTAAATAAAGGTTAAATAAAGAATAAAATAAAGGGGAACATACCAACACCCAAGTTAATTAAAGGTCCCATATTAAAACTCAACTCAACTGTTTTGATGGTAAGCATAACCCGAGTTAACTCAATTAGACATGTTGCTACTAACAATAAACAGACAGAACAGCGCAGCCACACAGTATTGTCGGCCTGAGTAGCACAGTAGAAGCGCGGGAGTGACTGGAAATGCCACTGGTGCGCACTGCGTAAACATATCACACATGTGCATTTGATAAGTCAGTAATGTAGCTAACTATGATTGGAAATGAAGTAGTAGTAGTTTTAGTATAATAAGTATGCGAGAGTGGCTCGTTTAGGTTAAAGACGATGAATTGGTTCAGGTTGTTTGTGTCATTGATTAGTTGTTGTGATGGGTGATTAGAAAGCATTAATTTAATTTAATTAAAAAGCATCGGATTTCCCCAATCTCATATTTTTGCTGATTATCGGCCGATTCCAATTGCTAGCCGATCAATCGGGGGCATTCCTAATATATATATACCGTAACCTGGACCTTTTTTTTTGTAATATTTTTTTATATATATAAATTGAGCTCTTTGGCGATTTCCATGGCTTTGAGCTGAATGACAGCTCTGGTAATCGGCATACATTCATTACGTTTTTCGATGACGTATTGACACACCCTCCTGTCAACCTCCTGGAAGCGGCCGCTTTGCGGACCACGATATGCTTTTCTCTGGCTATGAGCATTTTTCAGCCGATCTTTTTGGCCTCGCCATCTTCTAACGTTACACTCTGTAACATCATATTTTTTTGCTGCTCTACAGTTATTTGAAGCCTCTGCTTCATTGATCACCATGATCTTTAAAGTTGGCATCGTAGAGCCACTTTGTTCGAGCTGGTCCGAGTGTCTCTCCATCTCTCCAGGCACCTGTCACTGGGGTGTGTGTGAGAGGGAGCGGGAGATGCACGGTGGCTCGCGTGGGGAACAGTCTTTTGGCGCCATACGTTGTTGTGAATTAATATTGACGTGTAAAAGTCTAGGGCGCGAATATAAGACGATGCGACTTGTCTTATATTCGGGTCAATACGGTACACACACACACACACACACACACCAAACGTTTGGACACACCTTCTCACACTTTTTCTTTATTTATATATTATTTTCTACATTGTAGATTAATACTGAAGACATCAAAACTATAAAAGAACACATATGGAATTATATAGTAAACCAAAAAGTGTTAAACAAAGCAGAATATCTTTTAGGGTTAACGTTTGTGTTTTTAGTGGTTTTCTCCCACATATTGTAGAGAAGAGAATGCTGGGCGGTGTTCAGTTTACACACACACACACACACACACACACACACACACACACACACACACACACACACACACACACACACACACACACACACAGCTGACTGAGAGAATGCCAAAAGTGTAATACTGGTATAATAATAATAATATATAATACTGGTTTGTTTAACACTTGTTTGTTTACTACATAATTCCACATGTGTTCTTTCATAGTTTTGATGTCTTCAGTTTCTACAATGTATTAAAAAAAAAAAAAAAAAAAAAAAAAAAAAAACACTGAATGAAAAAGTGTGTCCAAACTTTTGACTGGTACAGTTGAGTTATTTTAGCGGTTTACTAAAACATATTCAAGTTACAGTTACATAATGAATATGGGCTTAAAGTGCATTCTGTATATCTTGATCTAGCCTATATTGTCGAGATGAATGAAAAGTTGAATGACAGAAACCATGGGGTTGAACATGGGCAACGGACGGTAAGAAAATAGGAAGCATAAACAAAATCAAAATCAAAAACATTATTGTAAGGATATAAACAGTCGTTTTAGTGTTGGAGATTTATATTTGTTTTTGATGCAAATGCTATTGTTAAATGCCAAAATATATATCATGATTGTACAGTTTAAACGTTATTTCCCCAGGTTTGGTCAGCCTGCCGTTGGGAGAGGACTGTGGTACTGTTTTAGGTGTCTTGTCAACAATTGAACTACAGAAACGACGTGAACAGTTGAACGACGAGACCAACCTAATTTATGTAACTTTATATGTGGTTTGATAACGACGTCCAGTAAGCTCCGCAGACGGCTGTTCTCCTGCTGGCAGCGGGACAGCTCCTCCTGGTGCTCCGCTGCTACGGCGCTTACAAAAGCGTCGAACATCTCCTCCACAGCGGCGGTTATCTTCTCAGTCAGATATACTCGGAACAACTGTTTACTAGACATGGTCTTAGGCGGTTTGCTCTTTCAAATATGAAGCAAGTTTGCAGACGTCGTCAACCCGCTGGTCTGTTTACTGAGCTCCGCCCATCTACTTCCGGTCACTGTAAATAGGTGCGTTCGTAAATCCACCCTGAGAGCGCCGGAGCGCACACTGGGTTCAACGTCATAAAGGGACCAAGTAATTTGATTGAATAAGAGGCATTCCATGAGTGCTGCTCAGATTTCCAGAGCGAATTAACAAACGCAGCCAATGTGTGTAAATGACGATTTCTTCAAAATAAGACCGCCGAAGTTAAACATAATTTTGCATTAAACATGAGAAATAGGGATCAAGAAACAATATTATAATAATTTGAACTGATAAACTGTACAACAACAGAGTCATTGAAGTCTTCTTGAGGAAAGAAAGGAGGATGGATTTTGTGTTCAAATAATCAGTTGTTTTGGTGAGAACAAAACACTCAAACGGACCCGCATGAGCAGCTAGCGTTGCCAGGAGGAGGGGACGTGATTGAGGGTCCTGGGGGGCCAGTAAGGGCAGGAGGAGGGGACGTTATTGAGGGTCCTGGGGGGCCAGGAAGGGCAGGAGGAGGGGACGTGATTGGCGGTCCTGGGGGGCCAGTAAGGGCAGGAGGCTGCTGTCGGGCTCTCCTCCAGCTGTGGCGAGACTTCCTCCAGTGCTATTCCACCAAGCAGCTGGTGTACTGGTCGGTGTGGTGGGCGCTGGCCACCTGCGGGTACAACCAGACAGTCAACTACGTCCAGGTGCTGTGGGAACACGTGGAGCCCTCCCACAACTTCACAGTCTACAACGGAGGGGTGGAGGCTGTGTCCAATCTGTTTGGTGAGTATAGCTCCCGTAGACATCTTTAGACTTCAAACAAACCCAGTAAACAAAGAGTCCAAAAGACGTCCTCAGGGAAGCCGGAATGTGGGCTCAGATGACGTCTTTCTTTTCTGGACGTCCTAGAAAGACGTAATCTGGACGTCCTAGAAAGATGTCACCTGGACGTCCTAAAAAGACGTCATCTGGACGTCGTAGAAAGACGTCATCTGGACCCACATTCCGGCTTCCCTGGAGGACGTCTTTTGGGACTCTTTGTTTACTGGGGAAAACCACACAATAACAAAAAACTATCAAACCATAAAACAAGTTTGTGAAAATATACTGATGAAAATACATTACAGAACGTTGTTATTTATCCAAAATAACACGAGATAAAGAATCATAAAGAGTTGATCAGTTCAGATAAACGTAAGTGTTCCCTAAAGGTGCGGTGACGGCCTACGGCATAGGCTTCACGCAGGTGGACTGGGCCCAGTGGGGGGAGGTGGCTCTGGGGTCCTTCTCTGGGCTGGGGGCCGCCGCACTCTTCCTCATGACCTTCACCAGCAGCATCTGGGTGTGCTACGCCGGTTACATCGTCTTCAAGTGCTTCTACATGCTGCTTATTACCATAGCCATGTGAGTTTTTCTCCAAGACACACCAGGAAAACAAATGCCAACTTCTTAAAAAGGTCACCGTTCGCCAGCTTCTGTCTTTACCATAGGTTCCAAATCGCTGCTGACCTGTCGATGGAGAAATACGCACTGATCTTTGGATCGAACAACTTCGGTGCTTTGGTCCTTCAGACAATCCTCACGTTAGTGGTGGTGGACAGCAGAGGTCTGGGCCTGGACATCATACCACAGGTGAGTCTGTTGTTCAGGGACAAACGCAGAAGTCCCTTCTTTGCTTTTAAGCTAAACATTTCCAAGAGCGAAAACAAAACACGGCGCAGCAGCTTTCAGTCACACTGCCGCATGCTCCTGGAACAAACTCCCTGAAGAAATCGAACAGGCCCAAACCCTAAAAATAGTTAAATCTAACCTAAAAACCTTCATGTTTTGCAAGAGTTATGATTAAACACAAACACTTCTATCAATGTCTTTTTTCCATTAACTATTGTCTTATTAAATGTTTTATCTATTTACTTCTTATATTTGCTTTTATTCATTGTCATTTTTATTTTCTTACTATGCTCCTGTTGCTGTATTTTTAAATAATGTATGTAAAGCACTTTGAATTGCCCCTGTTGTATGAAATGTGCCATACAAATAAAGTTGCCTTGCCTTAAAAAGTACAGAAATGTATTCAGACCCCAGTCTCCATTTCTCTTGCAGTTCACCATATACGGAATCTACTTCACGGCTATCAGTGTCATTTTCTTTCTGAAGGGTGTGTTCACTATTCTGAGAGCCCGGCGAAGCCACAAAGACTCTTTCCCTATAGAAGAGCGCCCCCCAGAGGACACTTGCCTTGAACACAGACTCTGACCAGAGGAAACCCGAGCTCTGGCAACCTGAATACATTTCAGAACGACAGGTCAGTTTGTCCCAGTGTTCGCCTTGTCAATAGTACAGCAGCTAGCTTCAAATTATTTAGACAGCGACATTTTTCAAATTGATAGAAATCTTTCATTTATACAAAATGTTTCAATATATAGAGATGTACAGCAATACAAATAAACAATTTTTTCGTTCGATTTTTCGTTAAAATTAATTTTAATATATATATATATATATACACATTAACTTAAATTTCAGTAACACCCAACAAAAGTGGTCTTCAGTCTATAGTCATGGTCCTGATTCACAGAGATTCAGAGAAAGTTCTTAGAAGTACTTCTATATTGCGCTAAAAAGTATTACCCAAGGAGGATTTGAAAAAATAAATTTGACCAACATTGGATTGTTTTTCTCAGAACGTTGCCAGGTAGGACTTATTCTTACTACAGTAGGAAGCGTTGTGAATACAGCCCCTGGTTGACACCTGGACCCCACACCAGGTGACTACAGCCCCTGGTTCCCACCTGGACCCCACACCAGGTGAAAGCACAGATGAGAGAGCACTGCCTCTTGATGACTTGTTGAATGGGCAGCAGAAGAGAGATTCCCCCCCCCCTCCCCCCCTTTAGTCTCTTAAAAACAGAATACGTTGTCCTCTCGTCCTCTTCTTCTTTTCTGTAAAAATACTCTTTCCGATGCAGTACTGCACTGCACAAACTGCTTTTGGTTCTTTTACAGATACAGTAAACTCACAGTAGACCCCCAGGTTACCAGGTTACAGCTCTGCCTTAACAAACGCTGTGTGATAAAGATACAAATACTGATATGCACAAAGAACTTCTATGTACATAACTGCAGCATGATGGATGGGATATTTGCAATAACTTAAGTATGGGTCCAGTTTAAATATACATGTGGTGTCTGTTGAGGCCAGGACAGTTCATGGGTTAAATTGAGGACTTCATCAGGAGATCACCTCTTCCTCTTCCTCGGCACACCGCTACCGTGTGTTGTTTTGTTGCCGTAGACATTGTCACTGTTGCTTCATTGTTGTTGTAGTTGTTGTTGTTGTTCTTCAATAAAAATACAACTTTTAGAAACTTTTTGCGTTTTAAAGCTATTTGTGAAACAAAACAACGAGACGTGAGTGTGCTGGTCGACACCCTCCTGTTGGTGCGGTCTGGTAGCGGCGCTATAAGAAGGGGTTGGTGGAGGATCCTCCTGCTGGAAACTGTGCGCCAGGAGCTCCCTGAGAGACAGACAGAGAGGAAGAGAGACAGAGAGAGAGACAGAGAGACAGAGAGAGACAGAGAGAGAGAGAGACAGAGAGAGAGGAAGAGAGAGACAGAGAGAGAGACAGATAGAGAGACAGACAGAGAGAGAGACAGATAGAGAGGAAGAGAGAGACAGAGAGAGAGAGAGACAGATAGAGAGGAAGAGAGAGACAGATAGAGAGACAGACAGAGAGAGAGAGACAGAGAGAGAGGAAGAGAGAGACAGAGAGAGAGAGACAGATAGAGAGACAGACAGAGAGAGAGACAGATAGAGAGGAAGAGAGAGACACAGAGAGAGAGAGAGAGACAGATAGAGAGAGACAGTGAGAGAGAGACAGAGAGAGAGGAAGAGAGAGACAGATAGAGAGGAAGAGAGAGAGACAGATAGAGAGGAAGAGAGAGACAGAGAGAGAGAGACAGATAGAGAGGAAGAGAGAGACAGACAGAGAGAGAGAGAGACAGATAGAGAGGAAGAGAGAGAGACAGACAGAGAGAGAGAGAGACAGATAGAGAGGAAGAGAGAGACAGATAGAGAGACAGATAGAGAGGAAGAGAGAGAGAGAGAGAGAGAGAGACAGATAGAGAGGAAGAGAGAGACAGATAGAGAGGAAGAGAGAGAGAGACAGATAGAGAGGAAGAGAGAGACAGATAGAGAGGAAGAGAGAGAGAGAGAGACAGATAGAGAGGAAGAGAGAGACAGAGAGAGAGAGAGACAGATAGAGAGGAAGAGAGAGAGAGACAGATAGAGAGGAAGAGAGAGACAGAGAGAGAGAGAGACAGATAGAGAGGAAGAGAGAGACAGATAGAGAGGAAGAGAGAGAGAGACAGATAGAGAGGAAGAGAGAGAGAGAGAGACAGATAGAGAGGAAGAGAGAGACAGACAGATAGAGAGGAAGAGAGAGAGACAAACAGATAGAGAGGAAGAGAGAGAGACAGACCGATAGAGAGGAAGAGAGAGAGAGACAAACCGTGAGCAAGGGAATAAAGACTTGACATTACAGTCCCCTCCATACGTATTGACAAGAGGAAGCCATTTTGTCTTCTTGTAGCTCTGTACTCCACTCAACTGTTTGGATTTGATCTATAAGCCAATGTTTTGAGTTTTTGTTTTTTTTCAGATTGGGAATTTTAAAACCCCCCAAACATCCTCCCCCTGTATTCTCTGGTCATGCTCTGCCAGGCCTGTACTATCTTCCGTTATTGTCAGTTTTGGAAAAGAGAACTAACATCAGGAAATTAAATGCATGTTCAATTGGCTTTACATCTGAAATCTGACTGACTTGGCCAGTGAAGAACTTTCAGCTTGTTGGCCCTGAAAAGAAGAAGACTGCACTTTGAAGTTTCAAACACCAAACAAACGGTTCCACTCACTAAGAAAGGGTTGCTGGAGACCCCGGGTCCGACCATGGCCTGGCCAAAGGGGGTGACCATGGGCTTGGGCTGGCCGAAGGCTGAGAACCCCCCGCCTGGAGGAGAGGAGACACACATGAATTAAGATAGACACACACACACACACACACACACAGAGAGAGACACACACACACACACACACACACCCACCCACCCACCCACCCACCCACCGTTGTGCTGCTGGGGGTAGGCAGGCGGCGGGGGGTTGGGGCCCAACACACACACCCAACACACACACACACACACACACACCATTGTGCGTCTGGGGGTAGGCAGGCGGCGGGGGGTAGGGGCCCAACACACACACCCAACACACACACACACACACACACACACACACACCATTGTGCGTCTGGGGGTAGGCGGGCGGGGGGGGGTAGGGCCCCTGGCCAGGGAAGGGCTGCTGGAAGGTTCCAGAGAAGCTGGTCGGGAGGTTGTAGGCGGCCGCGTTCCCAAACCCAGACGGCATGCTCAGAGACCCGGTCCCAAACGAGGCTGACACAGGAGGAGAGGACTGTTACACACACACCTCCCCTCACACACACACCTCTCCTGATATAAAGATGATCATAATGATTACACGGCCGTATGAGTCATTTACAACACTAGCTCCTGACCTCACTGAGTCATTTACAACACTAGCTCCTGACCTCACTGAGTCATTTACAACACTAGCTCCTGACCTCACTGAGTCATTTGCAACACTAGCTCCTGACCTCACTGGTTCATTTACAACACTAGCTCCTGACCTCACTGGTTCATTTAACACTAGCTCCTGACCTCACTGGTTCATTTAACACTAGCTCCTGACCTCACTGGAGGTGGTGACCTATTACGTCTTCATCTAGGACATCGTTTCTCAACGGGGGCGGTACCGCCCCCCAGGGGCCGTTCAGACAACATCGGGGGGCGCTGGAACAGATATTTTTAAAAGGGGGGCGTTGAGGTGTTCTTGGGGGGCGTTCGCGCATGAAGTATTTTTCTCATGAAAAACAGCTGTGTTATTACGGGCACATTCGTAAATGCACGATAGCTGAATGTCGATACACGATGAACGGTCAGTTCGCTCGGACAAACCGTGTTTCGGTCGACTGTTCGACCCTGCTGGCTGCCTGTCCCGCCCTAATGCGAGCCACGGCCGCTGCTATTGGTTGATAGAACGACATGTAGAAATGTGATTGGCTGAGCGGGAAGCCTTTTCTAAAAAGCTGCTAGTTTGGTTGCAGTGCGCCGTAGAGCCCTACACGTGCTCATCTCTGAGCGCTCTGAACTTGGCCGGGCTCTGTGATGCAGACACACGTAGCGCAGCGCCCCAAAAAATAAAAGTGAGAGTGTCATCAAGAAGATGAAGCTAAAAACTCAGCTAGCAAAGGCAGAGCTTTTGATAGTTTCCAATGTGTCTGGGTAAGCTGCATTGTAGAAGAATCTTGACAGTTCATGTACAGTGCAGAAATTGCAATACTATGCTACGATAGAAAGAACCCCGGTTCATCCCATCTGTAACATCATGTTGACCAATGCCCAACTTCTATGAGTGTTTTCCTTGTAGGCTATGCTTGAGTGACATATGTTTCAGTTTGTGGGCTCATTGTAATTGTTGCGTTCGCTTCGTTCGCTTCCTTTCAATACAGCTTATTTAATTTAGTTA
Source organism: Nansenia antarctica (assembly GCF_963989245.1). NCBI lineage: Eukaryota > Metazoa > Chordata > Actinopteri > Argentiniformes > Microstomatidae > Nansenia > Nansenia antarctica. Next base: position 24,895,065 of record NC_137687.1, read on the forward strand.
AAATGAGTGCTAATACCATACCACCATACCAGAACATCACAGCAGGAACAACCTATCTCAAAAAAGCGATCGTAATAAACCAGTCCTGAAAGTTCTCTGTCGCTTACCAATAATCGAACCTAGAGAAATCAGCTACGAGAAATCCCTAGTGCCATTCTGAGGTTAGCATTGCGATGTGTTTGCAAACTAAAATACGATCGCTTTTTTGTGATATGTTGCTCCTCTTGTGATGTCCTGGAAACGAACGCATCAGCTGCAGCGTCTTTTGTATTGATCAGCTGTCATCAGTGTTATTACGGGTACGTTCGTAAATGCACAAACGGTCAGTTCGCTCGGACAAAACCGTGTTTTCAGTCAGAGAGCGCAGAGCTCTGAACTTTGGAACTTTGTTATGTTTTGATATGTTTTGATATGAGAAATTCGAAGTGGTCAGTTTATGAAAATAATACCATAGAATACTAAATAAAATATTAAAATAATAGCCCCCTAGCGTTTGCCGCCATATTGTGACACCACCACCCCCCCCCCCCCAAAGTCCAATCAAAAATGAATAAATATTGGCATCATAAAACAGCAATTTGGAGAAATGCAACACCAGCACACTTAAAAAAAACTAACAATGTTAGTTGTAATGTACAGTTCTGCAGCCTACTGTTTGTTCTGCATCGGACATGTGTGAAATTGCTGCTGTTCCGTAGCAGTCTGTTTGTATTCTCTGATGTTGTCTGAGTTTGTTTAACACTCAGAAACAGCATTTTTATTCACATTCACATGGCTTTTCTGCTCTCTGGTAAACTAATGATAATGATATTCCAACTGCCCAGTTAAATCCAATCTATTATTTGGCATTCAGTGACATGCTTTTTAAATTATATAACACAGAATATTAGTCAACATTAATATTTAGGGAAGAAAATAAGCCTACTTTTTTGATGGGGGGGCGGTAAGAGACCTGGATAATGGACAGGGGGGCGCTGGCCCAAAAAAGGTTGAGAACCACTGATCTAGGATGTTCTGCTAACCGTTATGAGCAGCAATGAGTAGTGTTTCTACTGACCAGCAGGGGGCAGGATGGGGCAAAGCCACCCTCACCAAAGCGAGGGAAAAAGAAAGATGGCGACTGAGGCATAATCACCCCTGCCGACCCTCACAGAAGCAGCGCAAGGGTCAAAGTTCAGAGCACACTGCACATGCACTGGGAGGGAAAGAGATGTAGAGGCCCCAGGTGAACTCTAGGAAGCACTTCCACATCAAGCAAGGGAGGGAGAGGAGGAGGGGTGTGGCTAGAGGAGGAGGAGGAGGAGGAGGAGGAGGGGGACCTACCAAAGTGAACTGCAGGGTATCATCAGTCCCTCGCTCTCAAACACCCCCCCCCCCCCCCCCCCCACCAATCAGACAGAGCCATCGTCAGGCCCTCAGCTCTCAAACACACCCACGCACCCAGGCTTTTAAAAAAACAGTTTAAGACTGTCTTGTATAGACAGGCTTTTGGATAGCCCCAAAAGCCTGTCTTTCTGTGTCCTGTTGATGTTGTTGTACACCTGTTGTCTGTTACTTGTTTTTGTTTTCACTTGTTTGCCTATTTTAACCTGCTGTGGCTTTCGCTCTTTTATTATGTTTTATCGTGTTTCTTCTTTATTATGTTCTCTATATGTAAAGCACTTTGTGACCCCTGGGAAAGGTGCTATACAAATACATTTTACTTACTTACTTACTTACTTACACCCCCACACCCCCCCACACCCAAGCCGGCCGCTCTGACAGTTCATCTTAATCTCACTCAGCCACATGTTCAGCGATTTACTCTGTTGGACTGAAAAAATGCTGGACTATGTTCTCTATGTTCACAAACCAGTAAATAATTATGTTAGGTACATACAAGACACTGAACTCCAAATTGCTCCCAGTGAGCGGGCCGGCGCCTTGCATGGTAGCTTGCCGCCATTGGTGTGTGAATGTGTGTGTGAATGGGTGAATGAGAGGCGCTATATAAGTATATATATATCTATATAAGTCAGTCCATTTACATATACAAAGCCAGGGTTCAGAAGACCTCCTCAGGGATTCACATGACGAGCTCAGCTGAGTGGTGAGGTGCAGGTATCTGCTAAATAAGGACCTGGTTGTATCTCTGACGCCCCTCAGAACACAAACACTGCCCGTCCTCTCTTTCTTTTTTTTAGCTTCTAAGAAAAGTGTTCACATACTCATGGTGCCTCTGTAAAGACGGGGGTATTTTGCATAGTGTTACAACATATTCAGTCAAAATGGCCACTGACCATTGATAGAACAGCTAACTAGAACAGCCGTGCCTTTTTTTTTTTTTAAGTAATTTTTTCTGAGTGGGGCAGTACCACTCATATTTTTCCTCTTTAATGACAGATATAGTAGAGATTATGACAGGAAGGATGGGTGAGAGAGAGAGAAGGGATGACATGCAGGACATGTCCGCGGCAGGAATCGAACCGGGAGCCCTGCGGTACATGGTCAGCGCTTAATCCACTACGCCACCTAAGCGCCCCAGCCATGCCTTTTCTACCTACTATAAGAGCTGCCACAGGGGTCAACCATGACCATTACACACAACGACCACTAGTTGGCGCCGTCTTGTAAATTAGCCTGCCTCCTACACAGCTCCTAGCTTATCCTGATCCTGTGATTTGGAAAATGTCAGGATACTGGGTGGTAGAACGCACATATCTAGGAAAAGTCATGAAAGGAGGGTCCTGAAATTTGATTGAGTGCAAAGATATAAAACATTTTTTTGACTCACAGGGTCAAATGAGCGCTCATGGCTGTTCTAGTGTTAAATAAACCCACCCTGCTCCCCCTCCCTACCTGCTGCAGCCACGGCCGCGGCTCTGCAGTTGTTCTGGAAGGGGTTAGTGGGGGCGGGCGCTGGGGCCGCTGCTACAAAGGGGTTTGTTGACGGAGCTGCAGAGAAGAAGAAGAAGAAGAAGAAGAAGACATCAAATATTTCCCCTTCAGTAAAGACGAGAATAACGAAAATAACTTGTTCCATCGTCTAATTCTTGGTTGAAGGACTCAGGGTGTGTTCTCACTAGAACATTTGCTTCACTTGGAAACAGAGTTTAGGGGAAAATTCGCTTCCCTTTTTGCGTCGTTTGGAGCTGTGAGAACGCGCATTCGAAGTCGCTCCCGGAGCAAACAACCGACGGATGCTCCGCTTGAAAAGGGTGGTTTCGCTCCGGTTAGAAACGACGCGTCGAGGCTGTCCATAGGGAAACAACAGCGCATGCGTGTTGATCTGGATAAGAGCGGGACAAACGGGCAATTTTCGATTTTTCTGACCAATCAACTACCACGTCTGTTGCTTCGATTGCGTATGTTACTTCGTTTACATAAAAGGCTGTGAGAACGCAAATCAGAGAAATAATTTATGCAACAATGTTGCAAACTCATCCACTTGCTCCGGGTCCTGATTCAGACTTTCATGTGAGAACATGACCTTAATGTCCTTTTTATGTCTTGAGAAGATGAAGTATAATATAAGGGGCTGCTCTAATAAGTAAAAAAAAACGTGGGATCCTATTTTCTCTTTTGTTAATTCATTCCTTCTTTAGGGTGATTAGATAGTAGCACACAGTACGCTACTATTTGTATTTATATATTCATTTGACACTGGTTGGTAATAACACAATGATAAACGATTGTCTTTCTTGATGTGTGAATGTTCATTCAGCCCTATGCGCAACACAGTCATTTCTTTGTTTTGTTTTGAGTCCTCTCTTTTACTGTTTTTTCTTAGGTTCCTCCTTTTTTATACTGTACTGTCCTTTTTGTTTTTCACCTCCGAAACTCTGGGGCATGCTGGGTATGCACTGCTGTGGCTGGGCTGACGACACGCCCGTCACTGCCCCGAACATACCCCTGTCACACAACACAACACAACACAGGGGTTAGTGTATGACCCCAGTCCCAAACACCCCCTTGTCACACAACACAACACAAGACAGGGGTTAGTGTATTACCCCAGCCCCAAACACCCCCCTGTCACACAACACAACACAACACAACACAGGGGTTAGTGTATTACCCCAGCCCCAAACAACCCCCTGTCACACAACACAACACAACACAACACAACACAACACAACACAGGGATCAGTAGATGACCACCGATACTAAAGAAACATTGAACAAAGGAGGTGAGAGACTGGGTATTTTAAAAAGATGAGTGAGCTTCAGGAAAAAGACACGACAATCAACAAGTAAATAGTGGAGTACTTAGCTAATTACTTTAGTTAGTATGTGGAAAAATAACTCATTTCAAGTTATGGGAGGAGTGATAGGAAAAGGTAGAAAGAAGTCGAAAGGAACAAAAAGTAAAAAAGTCAGAGAGTACAGAGGAGAGGCGTGGTTTGGGTCTCTCACACTTGTGACGTGCTGCAGGTGTTGTATACGCTGGTGGGTGGGCCGGAGGAGCCGAAGACGTTGTCCAGCTCTGCTAGCGCGGCGTAGCGGTCCCCTCCTAGCAGAGCTGGCTGGCTCTTGGGAAGGACTCCTCCTCCTGATGATGCAGCTGCTGAGCTGAACCCTGCTGGAGCGCACCCTCCTGGACACACACAACACACATCCTTCAGTTTTAATGGACTGACTTATATAGCGCCTTTATCCAAAGCACTTTACAACGGCCTCTCATTCACCCGTTCACACACACATTCATACACCAATGGTGGCAAGCTACCATGCAAGGCGCCGGCCCGCTCATTGGAGCAATTTGGGGTTCAGTGTCTTGCCCAAGGACACTTCGACATGTGGCCAGCCGGGGCTCGAACCGCCGATCTGCCAACCTTGCCATCATTAGACGCCGGCTCTACCTCCTAAGACACAGCCTCTACCTCCTGAGACACAGCCTCTACCTCCTGAGACACAGCCTGTACCTCCTGAGACACAGCCTCTACCTCCTGAGACACAGCCTCTACCTCCTGAGACACAGCCTCTACCTCCTGAGACACAGCCTCTACCTCCTGAGACACAGCCTCTACCTCCTGAGACACAGCCTCCACCTCCTGAGACACAGCCTCTACCTCCTGAGACACAGCCTCTACCTCCTGCGCCACAGCCTCTACCTCCTGAGACACAGCCTCTACCTCCTGAGACACAGCCTCCACCTCCTGAGACACAGCCTCTACCTCCTGAGACACAGCCTCTACCTCCTGAGACACAGCCTCTACCTCCTGAGACACAGCCTCTACCTCCTGAGACACAGCCTCTACCTCCTGAGACACAGCCTCTACCTCCTGAGACACAGCCTCTACCTCCTGAGACACAGCCTCTACCTCCTGCGCCACAGCCTCTACCTCCTGAGACACAGCCTCTACCTCCTGAGACACAGCCTCTACCTCCTGAGACACAGCCTCTACCTCCTGAGACACAGCCTCTACCTCCTGAGCCCCTATCTGATCCTGTAGAGTTACTCTGGGAGGACCCGAAGGATCCACAGTCAGTGCTACAGGATTTGGGGAAACTAAATTGGCATTAGCTAGTTCCCCCGAAGTGTTACCTGCATGTGAGAAGAGAGCTGACAGAGAGAACCGTGAGAGGGCTGCAGTGTGTGTCCATGTGCTGCAGCACCACAACACCTATGGGGAATGTGTGTCAAGGAAACGCAGGTAGCTGCAGTGGCTCAGAATCTGGGGCGTGGCTGAAACTACTACACAACACTAGGACAACTGCAGCATCTTCAGAGTACAGTACAGTACCATCGTTCATCAGGAACAGCTTCACCTCCTGCACAGAATCCCTATGAACTATGGATCAATGTGAGCGCATATGAATGAAGTGACTTGGCTAATCTGCAATATGAACTGTCTGTCTGTCTCAGGGTAGGATGAGGAGCCTTGTCTATCTGTCTGTCTGTCTGTCTGTCTGCGCAGATGTAACTGAATATTCCTGAAAAAGGGTCATATGCCGATTAAGGTGTTTACATGTCACAATATTCCGATTCAAACAGGCCTATGCCAGGGGTCTTAATCTGAATATCCCCTATGCCAGGGGTCTTAAAATGAATATTAATCTTAATCCAATTTGGTACGTGTTTACATGACTCTTGCCCAATCGGAATATTGAGCAATATGCCGCTTAATACAGGAATATGGTGTGCATGTAAACACAGTCGATGACACAGTAGGCAACAGAAACACGGGGAGAGAGAGAAACAATAGATCCTGTCTCTCTCGCCGTTTCTCCTGCCCTGAAGGCAGCCTGGCAGAGCTTCTCATCCCTTTTCATTGAGCGGGCTACAAGTAACTAACCCTACTCATCCATATGGAGAGATTCATCTGATCTCAGACTCAAATGATTTCCAATACTTATGTTTCCACGATTATGATTCCACCCATGTATAGCGCAATAATAATGTGCTTGTAGGTGACAACAATATTTAATCATAATATCAGTAATTCAGGCCCCCGGTTCTTAAGTGATAAAGTGTGTGTGTTTTGTGTGTGTGTTTGTGTGTGTGTGTGTGTGCCAGCCAATTAAATATAGATCATAGACCAACGTGGACAAATAATGCATGAAAAGTGCACATAATAATGGCTGTGAGTGAGAAGTGTGCGAGTGTGGCGAGAGACAGAGAGAGGGAGTGAGAGACAGAGAGAGACAGAGAGAGGGAGAGAGAGACAGAGAGAGAGAGAAAGAAAGAGACAGAGAGAGGGAGAGAGAGACAGAGAGAGGGAGAGAGACACGCAACACAGGTGAACAGAGGATGATCTACCTGTGTGAGATGGCTGGAAGGGAGTCTGGGGCGCGGAGCAGGGGAAAGGTGGACCTGAGCTCTCAAACGCGTCAAAGTTTGCAAAGTCTGAGTTTGGAGCGTTTGTGTTTTGAGCAGCTGTAGGTCAGGGGTCAGGAGGGTCAAACACATAAACCAAAAAGGAAACAATGGGTGAGATGAGTCATGATCACACACAACAAAAGGAATGAGAGATCGTACTGAACACAGAGATATGGACTGAAGGAGCTAACGACAGACCGTATGACAATAATATACATGATGATGGTAATGACAATAATATACATGATGATGATGATGATGATGATGATGATGATGATGATGATGGTAATATACATGATGATGATGATGATGATGATGATGATGATGATGGTAATGACGATAATATACATGATGATGATGATGATGATGGTAATGACGATAATATACATGATGATGATGATGATGATGATGATGATGATGATACTAATATACATGATGATGATGATGGTAATGATGATAATATACATGATGATGATGATGATGGTAATGACAATAATATACATGATGATGATGATGATGGTAATGACAATAACATACATGATAATGCGTGTGTGGCAACGCTTTACGATCATCACTGATTTCCATAAAGGAAGATGAAACTGTTCTCATATTTAAGAGTTGGGTGGGTGGTCCTGACCATGGTCCATTTCAGGGACCAGTGGCGCTGTGCGCGAGTCCTTACCTGGGTGGCTGTTGAAATGTGCAAAGTTTGCAAAGTTGGGTGCAGAGCCTGCAGCAGTCTGAGAGGGCGGGGCAGCGAAGATATCCCCGCCCAGGTCGCTGAGGAGGTCAAACTTCTTCTCCTGAAACTGCTGGCTCATCTGGAGGGCCTGGGCACGCCCCATCACCGGAGACTGAGAGAGAGAGAGAACAGTGTTACACCCTGCCAACACCCTGCCAACACCCTGCCAACACCATGCCAACACCCAGCCAACACCCTGCCAACATTTAAACAGGCCCTCAAAACCCACCTCTTCAAGCTCACCTTCACCAGTTAACCCTCTCCCCCTCTCCTTCACCAGTTAACCCTCTCCCCCTCACCTTCACCAGTTAACCCTCTCCCCCCTCCCCTTTCCCATGTTTCCCCAGCACTACCTTAATTAGGCCCCTATACTTTCTTTTATTTATTTTTGGTTTATTTTTAGTTTTACTACTTTTCAGTTTGTAAAGCGTCTTTGAGTGTCTAGAAAAGCGCTATATTGTGGCTCTGTTGAGGTGCAGGGGGGTGGGCTCTGTTGAGGTGCAGGGGGGTGGGGGGGGTGGGCTCTGTTGAGGTGCAGGGGGGTGGGGGGGGTGGGCTCTGTTGAGGTGCAGGGGGGTGGGGGGGGTGGGCTCTGTTGAGGTGCAGGGGGGTGGGGGGGGTGGGCTCTGTTGAGGTGCAGGGTGGTGGGGGCTCTGTTGAGGTGCAAGGGGGCGGGGTCCTACCTGACTGGGCGTGGCTCTGTTGAGGTGCAGGGGGGGGGGGCAGAGTCCCCCAGCAGGGTCCTGAGGGGCCGGACCTCGGGGGTACTGCTGGTGCTGCTGGCCGACGACCCAGAGATGGAGGCATGGACGGAGGCTACCACCCTGGCCTGCTCTGGAGGAACAAACCTGGACAGAGAGAGAGAGAGAGAGAGAGAGAGAGAGAGAGAGAGAGAGAGAGAGAGAGAGAGAGAGAGAGAGAGAGAGAGAGAGAGAGATCTTTATTTAGTCAGGATAGTGCACATAATGAACAGTCACTTATACAAAGTATGGTGACAGTAAACATGCCGGATTTAGCTGTGAGCTAATTTGCATCCGTAGTCTACATGTGAGTGTTGTAGTGATGCAAAGTGTCTCGCTTGAGGGTTGGACTGCAGTGAGCTGTTAAAGTATTCTCAGGAAAAGAGAGGGAGGGAGAGAACATTACAGAAGCTATTACTGGACAAGCATGGAGAATTCTTATTCCAGTCACCTGAGTGCAGTCACTTACCATCTCTTCTTCTCGTATTTCTCTTGAAGGAACTCTTTCACTTTGTGGTTCTTTAAAGTCGGGTATAGAGGCGGTTCTATCGTCGTACAGTCCCAGCCATATCTGTTTGCACACCTATAAGAGACAGGGGACGGGGGGACGGGACAAAGGAATAAGAGACAGGTCAATTTGATGATGTCATTCAACTTCCCTACCCCTAACCATCTCCCCTAACCCTGCCACCCCCTCCCCCCCTGGACATTGCTGTGTTAATTGTTCCCTGTGCCTGTTCGTTAACTCTGTGTTCTATGTGCTCATGTTATCTGTTGCTTGTTGTTTCTGTGTTTTCAGTTTTCCCCATATTGTCAGCGTCTTTGAGCCCCGGAAAAGCGCCATATAAACACAATGAATTATTATTATTATTATTAACTTTAAAGTGAAAAAAACTAAACATGAAAGACTTCAACACCTAGAGGCCAGGAGAGCATTAGAATGTGGCACTTTCTGGAACATTCCAGGGTTTCTTTGGACTTCTGAGATTGGGAGCAGCTACACCTCAGTGCTAAAAAGACATATGGGAAACACAGACACTGAACTGTCTCTTCAACCACTAATGCCTTCATGGCCGACATGAATACACCCAACAAAAAGTGCAGTATCATCAAGGATTAACACTCTAGTATACTCCAAGTTATTGCTGGTAAGCGGTGTATGAAATAGAGCTAGGCCTGAACTAAACTCCTCAACAAAAAGTTCAGAAACATTATTTTGGTCGATTATTCCTCCCCAATCCACCAAGCAACTCAAAACAAGAGTGAATACCAACAGAAGAACAGGGTTCCCACACCTTCTGAAACATCACATTCAAGCACCTTTCAAGGACTTTCACGACTCTATTCCCTCAAATTCAAGGACCCGACACGGCATAGTTTGAGACAGATCTAGATGAGAATTTCCGCTCACAGACAACAATTAAAAAGAGAGGCTTTTGAATGTAGAGGCTTGAACACTAGATGGTCTCTTACCGTCTCTATCACAGCACAGCAAAACAATATATTGTGAAATATGTGTAAAGTTACTATGTTAAATTAAGTAATACAGAGACTTATTTACTATTACGTAAAAAAATTATTAAATATATATTTATTTATTTTTAGAGAGAGAGAGAGAGAGAGAGAGGGGAATTCAAGCACTGTCAATGACCCATGTCTATTTTCAAAAACCTTTAAGGCCTTGATTTTTTTTTCTCAAATTCACAAACATTCAAGGATTTCAAGGACCCGTGGGAACCCAGGGAGAATATTTCAGGGGATTTTGGCATTTTGGGGGGGGCCGCTACCCACCAGCTTTCCAACTATATAAAATACAATACCAACTGGTATTATTAAAGGGGAGGAATAATTGACCGAAATAACGTTTCCGAACTTGTTTGAGAGATCAGATCCTATAAAAGGGCAGCAGTTACAAAGTGTCAAGGCAGACATGTAGAAATGTAGAAATGCAGCAGACATACAGTAGAAATGCAGCAGACATACAGTAGAAATGCAGCAGACATACAGTAGAAATGCAGCAGACATACAGTAGAAATGCAGCAGACATACAGTAGACATACAGTAGAAATGCAGTAGAAATGCAGCAGACATACAGTAGACATACAGTAGAAATACAGCAGACATACAGCAGACATACAGTAGAAATGCAGCAGACATACAGTAGAAATACAGCAGACATACAGTAGAAATGCAGCAGACATACAGTAGAAATGCAGCAGACATACAGTAGACATACAGTAGAAATGCAGCAGACATACAGTAGACATACAGTAGAAATGCAGCAGACATACAGTAGACATACAGTAGAAATACAGCAGACATACAGTAGAAATGCAGCAGACATACAGTAGACATACAGTAGAAATGCAGCAGACATACAGCAGACATACAGTAGAAATGCAGCAGACATACAGTAGAAATGCAGCAGACATACAGTAGAAATGCAGCAGACATACAGTAGAAATGCAGCAGACATACAGTAGACATACAGTAGAAATGCAGCAGACATACAGTAGAAATGCAGCAGACATACAGCAGACATACAGTAGAAATGCAGCAGACATACAGTAGAAATGCAGCAGACATACAGTAGAAATACAGCAGACATACAGTAGAAATGCAGCAGACATACAGTAGAAATGTGGTGTACTTTAAATGTAGTGTACATAAAATGTAGTATACATAAAATATTGTGTCTTAAAATTAAAATTCTAATATACTTTTAAAAAAAAGCAGTATACTTAAAATGGTTAGAAGATTTTTGTTGACCTTTGAACCCTTGTAACCAGGGCGCCCTTACCAGGCTCTTGGCAGAGTTGACCACGCTGTCGCTGAGGCTGCGGGCGGAGATCTTGTTCAGGGGGATGATGGTGTACCTGCGCTTCAACTCCCCCTTCTCTAGAAGCTTCTTACCCGTCACCTGGGGGGTGTGTGTGTGTGGGGGGGGGGGGTTAAGAGGGGGAATTAAAATCAGATATTCAGTCTACTATTGAGGACGCCACACACACTCTCTCTCATACACATTCTCTCTCTCTCTCTCTCTCTCTCTCTCTCTCTCACACACACACACACACACACACACACACACACACACACACACACACACACACACTCTCTCTCTCTCACAAACACACACACACACACACACACTCTCTCTCTCTCACACTCACTCACACCCCCCCCCCCCCCCCCCCCACACACACACACACACACACACACACACCTCCGTGTCCACCACCACGTTGTATAGCCGCCCCCCGGCCACCACCTCCAGCGCCGTGGCGTAGCTGACGTCACTGACGGTGATCAGGTTGGCCAGCAGACCCTTCACCCTGCCCCGGTCCCACCCCGGCTCTGGGTTCCTGGGAGGGAGGGAGGGAGGGGGTTAACACACACACAGACCCTTCACCCTGCCCCGGTCCCACCCCCGCTCTGGGTCCCTGGGAGAGGGAGGGAGGGAGGGAGGGAGGGGGTTAACACACACACAGACCCTTCACCCTGCCCCGGTCCCACCCCCGCTCTGGATCCCTGGGAGAGGGAGGGGTTTAATACACACACACACACACACACACACAGTCAGTCACCCCCTCACTCTCACACACACACACTCTCTCTCTCTCTCTCTCTCTCTCTCTCTCACACACACACACACACTCCAATCTACACCTTAGAGGGGCACTCACTTCACTACAGACACAGACACACACACTCTCTCACATACGCTCTCTCTCTCTCACACACACACACACACACACACACACAAATCTACTGTCACGTACTTGTAGTCAAAGCGCAGGTTGGGTAAGCAGCCCATGTGTCTCTCGTAGGTCTCTCTGAGCCCCGTGATGTCACGGTTCAGCTGCCTCCTCCTGTCCTGCAGGGACTCCTCCTTCCCATCTGGGGGGGGGGGGGGGTAGGGGGGGGGTGTTAGTGATGATCAATTTATTTTTATTTTACCATTTTTCTCCCCCCCCAGACAACAGTCACAGGCACTCAATCGGCCACCCGTCTCTCTCCCCACCCCAACCCCCCCTCTACCCAGGACACCCCTGAGAACCCAGGAGGACCCTAACCCTAACCCCCCCTCTACCCAGGACACCCCTGAGAACCCAGGAGGACCCCAACCATAACCCATTGTAAATATGAGCAGATAGCCTCATACACAGAACAGCCAAACAACATTCACAGTGTCCTCCCCCATCAACAGATCCCAGAATGCCGTTTTTTTTTACATAAAATTATTATTACTAACCCTAACCCTATTATTATTATTATTATTATTATTATTATTAGTGCTAAAATGAAAATAGAAGCAGTAACCATCTAGGCCAGATGTACCAGATATGGGTCCAATCTGAAAAGTATTTTCTCAACTCCACGTCCTCTCTCTCTCTCACACACACACACACACACCCCACCCCCCCCCCCCCCCCCTCCCTCCCCACACATCCACCCACCTACACACACCCACCCACCCACACCCCTCCACACACACACCCACCCACCCACCCACCCACACCCACCCCCCTCCCCATCCACCCCCCACACACACACCTTGGTATTTGAGTTTGCTGAGCTCGGCCTCCAGCTTCTCCCTTTGTTTCTTAACAGCCTGGAAGGCCTCCTGGTCCTTCTTGTAGCCTCCGTCCATCTTCTTCACCTCCGCCTGCTTCGTCTTCAACTCCGCCTGGGCGTGCTTCCGCTTCATCTGGGCCTGGGGAGGGAGGGAGGGAGGGAGGGAGGGAGGTAGGGGGGAGGGAGAGAGAGAGGTCGGAGGGAGGAGAGGTGGGAAGGGGAGGAGGGAGGAGGGGAGGGATGGAAAAGGGGAGGGAGAGGAAGAGAGTCAAGAAGTTGTGAGAAATAGACTAGATGTGACATGGTAGAAAGGAATGGACTTTTTTAGTCTACATTTAGTTTAAGTGGCATAGAGTTATATACAGTGTTTCCCCTACCATTGCCTTGGGTTAGCCGCCCCCCCAACGGGACCTCCCGCCCCGCAAGAAAAATGTTCAATGTCAATTTGGTTCATGTTTTTTTTATTTTATAATAATATTTTTCTCCCAGTTGTATATGGCCGAAATATGTTTATTATGTGGTCGAAATATGTTTATTCTGTGTCATTTGCCTAATTTATGTGCACCCTCATTTAATATGTTTCTCCTCTGTGCGTTTTGCTACCACGCTTGTCCGCTTGTCTCCTCGTTTCACGAAGGGCGGGGCTCAGCTCCCTCCACACACACGCTCTTACGTGCTAATCTCAAACAAGCCATTCGTCTCTACTGTAAGTGCAAATAAAGGCCAACAATAATAGTTTTAGTAATGGACGGACGTAGACCCCAAACCTCTGACAAGCAGGCTAACTTCCCGCGTTTATTAAACGCACCCATCCCGAATCTGGCGATATGGACGATTTTAGACGCTTTTTAGGGGTGCTTGAGTATCCCTAAATTTCATCTCAGCACGACCTAAAAAAGAATAATAATTATTATTATTATAATTATAATTATTATTTTCTGAAATCATTCTAGCCCAATTACATTCATGATGTTACACACTCCGGTCCAGTAGCCTACATACACGCACCTCGTTGGTCCGCAAGTAGTCTCGCGCTTCGCCCAGAGAATAATTGTTTAGCGCGTGAGTGTGTGAGAGAGAGAGAGAGAGAGAGAGAGAGAGAGAGAGAGAGAGAGAGAGAGAGAGAGAGAGAGAGAGATATTTGAGATTTAAGATTTTCTTTATTCACCTTTCAAAACATACAGGTTATTTCATTTACTTCATAAGAAAAGCAGAACCATCAAAATCTATTTTTTTCAAAATATAGAAAATAAAAAAACAACCTTAAAAATTAAGCACCAGCAGCCCTTGTTGCAAAGAACATAACACTTCCCCAATACCCCAAATACTCATAAAAGCATCTAAATTGTCAGTCAACTGGTAAAAAAACAAACTCCAGCCTGAGGCGTGCTGCCAGCAATCCACACATCATTAGGAGTGGGTCTACTGACCCCTGACCCTGGATTCAATTCTTTCTCGTTTTCCATATGGCCAGTTTCGCCACTCCTGATAAATAATTTAATAAAACATGTAAAAACCTTTTTGCCGCTGAATATCGTGGACCATAGATAAAAAGTTAAAAAGAAAAAACAGTTCCCAACCCCATAAAAAACTCCTCCAGCTGACTAAAAATAGCCCTCAGTCTTGGACAGTAGCCCCCCTCCTTCCTGCCACTCACCAACAGCAGGGGAGACAAACAAAGGCGGAAACACATACTCCCACTCATCATCCCATTGGTCAGATAAAGTACGGTTTTCAGCAAAAGCTCTTAGGGGCTCCGGCAGGGATGCACAGACCTCCTCCACCAACCTCTCAAGTACTCTGACGGATCTGATGCAAGTTTTCTCTGCCAGCTGTTGTATGGATAAGGTCACCAAGTGGCCCAGTTTCACAACACCGGCCTCCCTCAGGCTGGCAGAGGCCAGGATGCGTGTTCTTATGAGGGCATTATACAACAATGGCTCCTCAAACAACCACATCCCAGGTGTCATTGCTGTACCTCTGTGGACCTTAAAAACTTGCCAAGCCTGCAGGACCGATGTATAGAAGGACGTCAGCCCAGTAAGGTCCACTAGCTCAAGCTGAAGCAGGAACAGCTGGTAATCATAGCCAAGGCGACCAGCCCTCCTCATCAGAAGACGGGCTGTATCCCGCCAGCTCATTCCAAAGTTATAAATCATTCTTTGCGCTGCCTGCAGCCTGAAGGCCCTTATCCTGCCAGCAATGTCTATAAGGCCCTGCCCCCCTTCCTCCACTGGAAGGTACAATGCAGGGGCCTTAATCCAATGCTGGCCTGACCAGAAAAAACTCACCACCGTCCTCTGTATCTCCTCGACCAGGCCCCTTGGTGGAGTTAGAACGGTCAGTCTGTGCCATAAGGTCGAGGCGACCAAGTTGTTGACGACCAGAACTCTCCCCCTATATGACAGCTGTGGTAACAGCCATTTCCACCTAGACAATCTGGTGCACACCTTCTCCACAACACCTTCCCAGTTCTGCCTCTGAAACTCCTCCGTACCTAAAAACAAACCTAAAACCCTCATACCTGCTCTTCTCCATTTAAGCCCCCCCGGCAGACTGGGAGCTGCCCTATCCCGCCATTGTCCTACCTGCAAGGCCTCACTCTTCTCCCAGTTTACTTTTGCAGAGGAGGCCTTTTCATAAAGACCTAAAACCTCAACTAAAAACTCTACATCCCTCTGCTCTTTTATAAAAAACACTCACATCATCAGCATACGCTGACACCACTAAGGGTGGGCTCTGTGGTAGCCCCGGTAGGGAGAGCCCTGTAAGACCATTCCTGAGTTTATTTAAAAATTGTTCAATTACCAGGGAGTATAACATCCCAGAGAGGGGGCAGCCCTGTCTGATCCCCCTCTCCACAGGAATAGGACAGCTCAGCCCGCCCCCCACCTTAACCATACAAGACGCGTCCTTATACAATAATTTTATAAATGCTAAAAAGCCCTCCCCAAATCCAAAAGCCCTCAGTGTGGAAAATAAAAAAACATGGTCAACACCATCAAAGGCCTTCTCTTGATCAAGAGATAAAACACCAACATCCAAATCATACATTTTACACATATCTAAAACATCTCTCATTAAAAACAGATTGTCCATTATAGTCCTATCCGGGATGCAATATGACTGGTCTTTCTGCACCAGTATTCCCATAGACTTTTAGTCTGTTCGCCAACACCTTCGACAGCAATTTATATTTATCTGTGCATAAAAGTGCCACAGGTCTCCAGTTTTTAATCAGGGCCAAGTCTCCTTTTTTTGGGAGTAGAGAGAGTGCTGCCCGCCGGCAGGACACCGGTAAGACACCCCCCCTAACACACTCCTGGAGGACCTCCAAAAAGTCTGTCCTCAACCAGCTCCAGAAGTGTTTATAAAAGTCTGCAGGCAACCCATCTATGCCTGGAGCGCGACCAGGTGCTAACTGTCCCACAGCAGCAGTGAGCTCCTCCAGGCTGATCGTGGTGTCCAAGGCAGAGACCTCCTCCCTCCCCAACTGGGGCAATCCCTGCAGAAGCTCTGCTGAAGCTCCTGCATCGGAGTCCTCCGCCCTGTAGAGGGCAGTATAAAAGCCTACGGCATGCTTCCTCATCTCAGCCGGTTCGGTGGTCAACCTCCCATCTTGGAGCTGGAGGCATACCATCTGCTTAGTCTGAGCCACAGATTTTTCTAAATTAAAAAAGAAGGAGCTAGGTGCATCCATGTCTTTGATCCTCATAAAACGTGCCCTCACCATAGCTCCCTTCACCCTCTCACATAAAATCCTGCTGAGCTCTTTCTTTTTCTTATTTAAAAAATCCCCATCAAAACCCCCCCTGAGACCACCCTCAATGTCTTTGATCTCCTGCTCTAGCGTCTGAATGGCTGCCTTGACCCTACTGGTTGAGTGAGCAGTGTACTTGCTGACAAAAAACCCGGATGTTTGTTTTCCCTACCTCCCACCACTGGCTTAAAGAGTCAAACTCTTCCTTCCTGCCCTTCCATATCTCCCAAAACATTTTAAATTTTTCACTAAATAAATTATCTTGTAATAATTTAACATTAAAATGCCAATAAAAACTACACTTTGTGTTGGGGGGAAAGATACAAGTCTATGGTGACGAGGTGATTATCCGTAAAACCAACAGGGTAGATAAAACTGTTCAATAATTTAGGGATAAAAACACGTGATCCATAAAACCAATTTAATCTAGCTGCACTAATGATCCCATCGTTTATCCTCACCCATGTGTACTGTCTAACTTGTGTATTCTTTATTCTCCATACATCCACTAAGTCTGCCTGTTTAATGATCCTAGACAACTGTGTGGAAGACTGTAGATGGGGTTCCTCACCGGTCCTATCTAGTGTGAAATCCACCGTGCAGTTCCAATACCCTCCTAAAATGATGCATTCCTCCCGCCCACACTGCTGTAAGGCGTCCTTCAATTTTTTAAAAAGGTCCAGTCTCTCTGAGCCCTGATTGGGAGCATAAATATTAATAAAACAAAAACTGACCTCACCAATCTCAGCCCTGACCATCTGAACCCTCCCCATTACTATTTCAATAGCTTGGCATGGACACAGCAGCGCCTTCATTACTTTAAATAAGTCAGCAACTGAGCACAGAAATAAACAGTTGCAAGTACACATCTACTTGACAGAAAACAGGACCAGAGTTCCTAGATGAGTCTTGAGGTCCCGGTCCAATAAGACACCACGAACCCAACGGCTTGGACACCACCTGAAACAGAGGACCGGACACACCAGGCCACGCCTCCTTCGGGGGTTCAAACAAAGACAAGTTAGGAGCTCATTTCTTGAAGCTGTTATGTGTTAAAACATGTGGTTATGTCCAAGGGACATGGAATTCATTTACTGACAAAAACATGTAGCCTTTGCACTACACATTTCAACACAAACTATTGCAAATGGAGGAAAAGAAACAGACCACTTAAATGAGGAAAAACATTTGTTTGTGTGCAGTATCATACATGAGCATCAAACATTATACATGCTCACACCTGCAACTGCCAAGGCAGGCCTCAGTGGGCCTACTCTGTTCTAGTCTAGGTCCCACAGGGCTAGCTGCAGCATACAGACCCAACACAGCAGCTGCTGCCCAGGACCAGGTGAGCTACAATCCAGGTGTGTCACAACTGATAAACCTACATTCCTCACACCGTCCACTAGCTACCTAATCAATAGGCATTGGAGAAGATCTAGGTTCTAACCCCTTAGATACTCTGCTACAATGCTTTTTTGGAATCACGTTTCTTATGATGAAAATGGCCAGTCCACAAGCGGCGTACTTACCCAGCATGTAACCCCATTAGAACACAGGTGAGCAAAATCCCTCGAGCTTGGAGTCTTGCTCGCCATCACACAGCTCTTCAATGGGTCCCTCAACCTCCATCACATGAGAACTCTGACTGTAGTTTGAGACATGATGGAACCACGCCGATGGGAGATGAACTGTATTAAAAGACATGGTGTGCCGTGTTGGATTACAATCAAAGCTGTGGATCTGTGTAAAATGTATGACAATTGAAAGAGCAAAAGGAACATAACATTTTCGATATGACAGAATGTTTGTGTGCAGTATCATACACGAGCATCAAACAGCTGTATACATGCTCACACCTGCAACTGCCAAGGCAGGCCTCAGTAGGCCTACTCTGTTCTAGTCTAGGTCCCACAGGGCTAGCTGCAACATACAGACCCAACACAGCAGCTGCTGCCCAGGACCAGGTGAGCTACAATCCAGGTGCGTCACAACTGATAGAAAACTACATTCCTCACATCCTCCACTAGCTTCCTAATCAATAGTCATTGGAGAAGATCTAGGTTCTAACCCCTTAGATACTCTCCTCCAATGCTTTTTTTGGAATCACGTTTCTTACGATGAAAATGGCCAGTCCACAAGCGGCGTACTTACCCAGCATGTAACCCCATTAGAACACAGGTGAGCACAATCCCTCGAGCTTGGAGTCTTGCTCGCCATCACACAGCTCTTCAATGGGTCCGTCAACCTCCATCACATGAGAACTCTGACTGTAGTTTGAGACATGATGGAACCATGACGATGGGAGATGAGCTGTATTAAAAGACAAGGTGTGCCGTGTTATATTACAATCAAAGCCATGGATCTGTGTAAAATGGCCGGAGGAGCAGCCTAGCCAAATGTATGACAACTGAAAGAGCAAAAGGAACATAACATTTTCGATATGACAGAATGTTTGTGTGCAGTATCATACATGAGCATCAAACAGCTTTATACATGCTCACACCTGCAACTGCCAAGGCAGGCCTCAGTGGGCCTAATCTGTTCTAGTCTAGGTCCCACAGGGCTAGCTGCAGCATACAGACCCAACACAGCAGCTACTGCCCAGGACCAGGTGAGCTACAATCCAGGTGCGTCACAACTGATAGAAAACTACATTCCTCACATCCTCCACTAGCTTCCTAATCAATAGTCATTGGAGAAGATCTAGGTTCTAACCCCATAGACAATCTCCTCCAATGTTTTTTTGAGAAGAAGGAACCACGTTTCTTACAAAGAAAATGGCCAGTCCACAAGCGGCGTACTTACCCAGCACGTAACCCCATTAGAACACAGGTGAGCAAAATCCCTCGAGCTTGGCGTCTTGCTCGCCATCACACAGCTCTTCAATGGGTCCCTCAACCTCCATCACATGAGAACTCTGACAGTAGTTTGAGACATGGAACCACGCCGATGGGAGATGAGCTGTATTAAAAGACAAGGTGTGCCGTGTTGGATTACAATCAAAGCCGTGGATCTGTGTCCCTTCAGTGGCTTAGGCAGCCGCAACCTTCTTCCAGAGGGAAGCAGGGTGAGGAGGCCGTGGCCGGGGTGGAAGGGGTCGGCCATGATCTTTCTTGCCCTCCTCAGAGCCCTGGTGTCATGCAAGGAGTTGAGGGAGGGCAAGGGACAGCCGATCACCCTCTCTGCTGAACGTAACACCCGCTGCAACTTGGCCTTGTCCTTGGTCGTTGCAGCAGGGAACCAGGTGATGATGGAGTGGGTGAGGATGGACAATGATGGCCGTGTAAAACTGGCCCATCATGGACCTCGGCAGCCTGAATTTCCTCAGCTGCCGGAGGAAGAACATCCTCTTCTGGGCCTTCTTCGTGAGGGCCTCGGTGTTCCGCTCCCACTTAAGGTCCCAGGAGATGGTCATGCCTAGAAAGCGGCATGACTCCACGGAGGCCACCGGGGTACCTCCCAGCGTGATGGGAGGGGGCAGGGCTGCTTTCCTACGGAAGTCCACCACCATCTCCACTGTTTTTAGAGCATTGAGCTCCAGATTGTTAACACTGCACCAGCTCTGCAGCCCCTCGATCTCACCCCTGTAGGCAGATTCGTCCCCCCTGGAGATGAGGCCCACCAGGGTGGTGTCGTCTGCAAACTTCACATGAACTGTATTAAAAGACAAGGTGTGCCGTGTTGGATTACAATCAAAGCTGTGGATCTGTGTAAAATGTATGACAATTGAAAGAGCAAAAGCAACATAACATTTTCGATATGACAGAATGTTTGTGTGCAGTATCATACATGAGCATCAAACAGCTGTATACATGCTCACACCTGCAACTGCCAAGGCAGGCCTCAGTGGGCCTACTCTGTTCTAGTCTAGGTCCCACAGGGCTAGCTGCAGCATACGCATCCAACACAGCAGCTGCTGCCCAGGACCAGGTGAGCTACAATCCAGGTGCGTCACAACTGATAGAAAACTACATTCCTCACACCGTCCACTAGCTACCTAATCAATAGGCATTGGAGAAGATCTAGGTTCTAACCCCTTAGATACTCTCCTCCAATGCTTTTTTTGGAATCACGTTTCTTACGATGAAAATGGCCAGTCCACAAGCGGCGTACTTACCCAGCATGTAACCCCATTAGAACACAGGTGAGCACAATCCCTCGAGCTTGGAGTCTTGCTCGCCATCACACAGCTCTTCAATGGGTCCGTCAACCTCCATCACATGAGAACTCTGACTGTAGTTTGAGACATGATGGAACCATGACGACGGGAGATGAGCTGTATTAAAAGACAAGGTGTGCCGTGTTAGATTACAATCAAAGCCATGGATCTGTGTAAAATGGCCGGAGGAGCAGCCTAGCCAAATGTATGACAACTGAAAGAGCAAAAGGAACATAACATTTTCGATATGACAGAATGTTTGTGTGCAGTATCATACATGAGCATCAAACAGCTTTATACATGCTCACACCTGCAACTGCCAAGGCAGGCCTCAGTGGGCCTACTCTGTTCTAGTCTAGGTCCCACAGGGCTAGCTGCAGCATACAGACCCAACACAGCAGCTACTGCCCAGGACCAGGTGAGCTACAATCCAGGTGCGTCACAACTGATAGAAAACTACATTCCTCACATCCTCCACTAGCTTCCTAATCAATAGTCATTGGAGAAGATCTAGGTTCTAACCCCATAGACAATCTCCTCCAATGTTTTTTTGAGAAGAAGGAACCACGTTTCTTACAAAGAAAATGGCCAGTCCACAAGCAGCGTACTTACCCAGCACGTAACCCCATTAGAACACAGGTGAGCAAAATCCCTCGAGCTTGGCGTCTTGCTCGCCATCACACAGCTCTTCAATGGGTCCCTCACCCTCCGTCACATGAGAACTCTGACAGTAGTTTGAGACATGGAACCACGCCGATGGGAGATGAGCTGTATTAAAAGACAAGGTGTGCCGTGTTGGATTACAATCAAAGCCGTGGATCTGTGTAAAATGGCCGGACGAGCAGCCTAGCCAAATGTATGACAACTGAAAGAGCAAAAGGAACATAACATTTTCGATATGACAGAATGTTTGTGTGCAGTATCATACACGAGCATCAAACAGCTGTATACATGCTCACACCTGCAACTGCCAAGGCAGGCCTCAGTAGGCCTACTCTGTTCTAGTCTAGGTCCCACAGGGCTAGCTGCAGCATACAGACCCAACACAGCAGCTGCTGCCCAGGACCAGGTGAGCTACAATCCAGGTGCGTCACAACTGATAGAAAACTACATTCCTCACATCCTCCACTAGCTTCCTAATCAATAGTCATTGGAGAAGATCTAGGTTCTAACCCCTTAGATACTCTCCTCCAATGCTTTTTTTGGAATCACGTTTCTTACGATGAAAATGGCCAGTCCACAAGCGGCGTACTTACCCAGCATGTAACCCCATTAGAACACAGGTGAGCACAATCCCTCGAGCTTGGAGTCTTGCTCGCCATCACACAGCTCTTCAATGGGTCCGTCAACCTCCATCACATGAGAACTCTGACTGTAGTTTGAGACATGATGGAACCATGACGACGGGAGATGAGCTGTATTAAAAGACAAGGTGTGCCGTGTTATATTACAATCAAAGCCATGGATCTGTGTAAAATGGCCGGAGGAGCAGCCTAGCCAAATGTATGACAACTGAAAGAGCAAAAGGAACATAACATTTTCGATATGACAGAATGTTTGTGTGCAGTATCATACATGAGCATCAAACAGCTTTATACATGCTCACACCTGCAACTGCCAAGGCAGGCCTCAGTGGGCCTACTCTGTTCTAGTCTAGGTCCCACAGGGCTAGCTGCAGCATACAGACCCAACACAGCAGCTACTGCCCAGGACCAGGTGAGCTACAATCCAGGTGCGTCACAACTGATAGAAAACTACATTCCTCACATCCTCCACTAGCTTCCTAATCAATAGTCATTGGAGAAGATCTAGGTTCTAACCCCATAGACAATCTCCTCCAATGTTTTTTTGAGAAGAAGGAACCACGTTTCTTACAAAGAAAATGGCCAGTACACAAGCGGCGTACTTACCCAGCACGTAACCCCATTAGAACACAGGTGAGCAAAATCCCTCGAGCTTGGCGTCTTGCTCGCCATCACACAGCTCTTCAATGGGTCCCTCACCCTCCGTCACATGAGAACTCTGACAGTAGTTTGAGACATGGAACCACGCCGATGGGAGATGAGCTGTATTAAAAGACAAGGTGTGCCGTGTTGGATTACAATCAAAGCCGTGGATCTGTGTAAAATGGCCGGACGAGTAGCCTAGCCAAATGTATGACAACTGAAAGAGCAAAAGGAACATAACATTTTCGATATGACAGAATGTTTGTGTGCAGTATCATACACGAGCATCAAACAGCTGTATACATGCTCACACCTGCAACTGCCAAGGCAGGCCTCAGTGGGCCTACTCTGTTCTAGTCTAGGTCCCACAGGGCTAGCTGCAACATACAGACCCAACACAGCAGCTGCTGCCCAGGACCAGGTGAGCTACAATCCAGGTGTGTCACAACTGATAAACCTACATTCCTCACACCGTCCACTAGCTTCCTAATCAATAGGCATTGGAGAAGATCTAGGTTCCAACCCCTTAGATACTCTTCCAATGCTATTTTGGAATCACGTTTCTTACGATGAAAATGGCCAGTCCACAAGCAGCGTACTTACCCAGCACGTAACCCCATTAGAACACAGGTGAGCAAAATCCCTCGAGCTTGGCGTCTTGCTCGCCATCACACAGCTCTTCAATGGGTCCCTCACCCTCCGTCACATGAGAACTCTGACTGTAGTTTGAGACATGGAACCACGCCGATGGGAGATGAGCTGTATTAAAAGACAAGGTGTGCCGTGTTGGATTACAATCAAAGCCGTGGATCTGTGTAAAATGGCCGGAGCCGCCTAGCCAAATGTATGACAACTGAAAGAGGAAAAGGAACACAACATTATCGATATGACAGAATGTTTGTGTGCAGTATCATACATGAGCATCAAACAGCTTTATACATGCTCACACCTGCAACTGCCAAGGCAGGCCTCAGTGGGCCTACTCTGTTCTAGTCTAGGTCCCACAGGGCTAGGCTGCAGCATACAGACCCAACACAGCAGCTGCTGCCCAGGACCAGGTCAGATAAACAGTCTACAAGCTATGTACTTACCCTGGCTCTGTAATCTCATATAACAGAAAGGGACTCCTGGATCTTGGCACACTCATCTCTATGGTCACGCTGATTCTCAGTTTTTCCACCCTGAATCACGTGATGTCAAGTCCAGAGAATTCTGACTGTTTTTGATTGATTGATTGAAAACTTTATTAGAAGATTTGCAGAAGTAGGTACATGAAAGTACATATTACATACAAGGTCAACTAACAGGATAAAAACCCAAGAAAGCCACTGGCTTATTTCAATTGGGGTCCTTGATTCTCAATTCATCGTTACTGTACTTTGAGACCTGCTGTATTGTAACTGCAGGTGGGAAATTAAATATGTAACGGTTAAACGACGAGGTATAGGTTAACAGGAACAATCAACGGCAAGAAAGTGTAAGGCGATGAAGTCAAGTATACCAACACCGCCCCCCTCCCCCCATGTAGGTGTCCCATGAAAGTGCTATGCATTTACAATGCAACTTCAGCGGCCTCTACCGGCCATCGTTTAACACGGATGCGTCTTTCATGGCTTGCTTTGCAGTAAAGTTTTAAGAAGAAAACACAAAGCACGTATTAAAACGCCTAGAAGCCTTTAAAACAGCCCTCAAATCCCACCTGTTTGCCAAGGCCTTCGGACCCTAGTTCTGTTGCTGTTTGCTTGTCTGACTTTTTTTGTTACTTTGTGTTTCTCCGCAAAGCGACCCCTGAAAGGCGCTATATAAATTAAAGTTATTATTATTAGAATGAATGCATTCGTTAATTCATCAGAGAGACAATACAAGTTAACTAATAGTTAGCTAGCTAGCAAACCAAATGACCCTCCACGATGTTAGCTACTTGTTGTCCTGGCTAGCTGACTTTTTGGAAGGCAATTATGATGCAGCCAGTTGAATACCTACCAACAAACAATTTCTTACCATATTCGAATATTTTCCATGCGTGCAGCCATCTTCATCCCTTAATGAAATGTTTGTTAGCTCACAATTTACGACATATCGAAACAAACTCCAAAGCGCTATGTCTCCAGCCTCACAAGGACGGCGACAAGGCATTGTTTCCGGGTGGAGTGACGAACAGGGTTCTTATTAGAGAAATGAACCAATCACGGGTGTCGATACAATCATGGAACGTGTTGCGGCATGGGATATGTAGTTGTTAGTGATGAGATGTTCGGCACTCCTGAACAGCTTCTTTCACACAAAGTTTCATTCCAGGGAGAGAAGATTCGGGTTTCCAAATATGGGCCAGTAAGGGCTTAAGGAAAGTACAAGATGTATATAAAGAAAGTACTTTCATGTCATTTGAACAACTTATTGCTAAATTTGATATTCCTAGAAAACACTTTTCTAAAATATTTGCAGCTAAGGAGCTTCCTCTCAACTGCCCAGAATGATTATTTAAAAGAACCCCCACTGTCCACTTTAGAAAGAACCATATCGTCCAATTGTAACGGTAGGGGAAGAATATCCGCTATATATATCATGTTCAGTGGCGGCTCCTGCCAAATCTCTCAGGGGGGGCAATTGTTGCGTTGATGGTTAAGGTGACACGTTCAAGGGTAAATTCACCTAAATCAGCGGGCTTAAATAAATTGACTCTCACAGCCATTGGTATTCAGTTATCACATCTTTTATTTTAGGTGCAGCAAATCCAGGATAAAGAGCAGTGGCACAGGGGCTGATAATGTGCAATGGATGGATAAAACTATTTACATACTACAAAATACAAAATATGGACGGCATACATACTGCTCACTTGTATTGAAATTTAGCTCGTCTCTCTTTCAAAGCAGCAAAACAATCAATGACCCTCTCATTAAAATCAGGCATCTTCCTGACTAGTTCCCTCTCCATTGAAAGCATGGCCAGTGCATTCAGGCGCTCCTGGCCCATTGTGTTTCGCAGGAAGTTCTTGATTCTCTTAAGGGTCGAGAAACACCTCTCAGCTTCAGCTGTTGTCATGGGAGTAGTAATTAGGATGTTCAACAGAGCTACAGTCTCAGAGAAAGTCTCCTGGAGGTTGTAACTGTGTAGAACCTGGTACAGTGCCAGTGCACCAGAGCAGCCCTTGAACTCAGCACTCTCATAGACAAGGGACAGCTCAGTCTTGAGCTTCACCTGGTTCAGCATGGGGTATGCCTTGACAGTGGTGTTCAGAGCCTCAACAGGGAATGCATGGCAGTGCTGTTGGAACATCTCTCCTTGGAGCAGCGTGGCACTCACAAGGTGGTTGGTGAAAGAAAACCTTTCTTTGGAGTGGGCCAGGATTGTGTCGCAGATCTGTCAAAAGTATGGGGTGTAAAAGAAAATGTGGAAATAAGCACTTTGGAAGTACAACACTGAATAAAGACTGCTACCATCCCATCCCTGAATGTAACTCTGATTGGTGGTGATTTTCCAACACTGTGTTTCAAAACTTGGACCTACCTCTTTAGACAGCCTCTGCTTCTCTTCTTCTCCCAAGACCCTCCTTGATGTTCTGGTTCCTGTGGCTTCTTGCTGCTGCTCTTGAGATGAGCTTTGGTCCCTGAAGGCAGACAGACCAACAGTGTTAAGATTTCAAATAAGAAAATGTAGCTGAACAATCTGCTGTCTTGTAGTTGTAATTGTATCAATGTACAAACTATATTTTTTGATCTTACCTTATGGCCTGCATGCTGCTTGTGAAGCTTTGGACGGCATGTTTTATGAAGACTGCGTCAATGTCCTTCTTCTGCAGCTTCTGGTACAGCATGTCAACGTGAGGCATGATACCGTGGAAGAGATGCAGGAAAAACCGGAAGTTCTCATCCTCCAGCATCCTCACAAAGCCAGATGCCTCCTGCACTGTGGTGTTATCAAAGGAGCTGGTCCTGATGGTTTCGAAACACTCTATGAGGTCATCCAGGTTCTCGTATACAGTGTTCACGATTCTGCTGTTGAAATTCCATCTTGTGGACGAGGCTCTTGGCAGCCTTCTTGCAACAACCTCGTCGAGGATGCTCGTGCGTTTAGGCGACCGGGAAAAAAAAGTGGCAATACCACTCAAATCCGAAAAAAAAACTCTCACTGCGGGGATGTTAGAAGTGGCTTGCTGCATAATCAAGTTCAATTGGTGTGCGTAACAGTGGACATAATGGGCATTTCCATAATGTTCACGCACCTTCTGCTGAACACCAGCTCTCTCGCCCCTCATCACACTGGCCCCGTCATACGCTTGAGCGACAAGTTTACCTTGAATGAATGAATGAATGAATATTTTATTTTCGAACATGATTTAAATAATAAAAGAACAAATAACTAATATGTTATAACACTTTACAGTCCTATTATATTATAATCCAATTAATTAATAATAATGTAACGAACGAGGAACTGGTAGTGTAGCTCGCCCCATGCGGGAGTCGAACCCCGATCTCCCGCATAACCGCCGGCCTCGGCTCGCTAACCACAACACCAAGGGAGGAGCTGTTAACAGGCCCCGTACGGGAACGCTACACTAATAATAATTATTTCAGTATCATCAGTAGTAATACTTTTTCATTCTTAATATTGAAACAACACAAAATAAATAAATAAACATAATTTTCCATTCTTAATACTGAAACAACCGGGAGGGGGCGACATTACCTTTCTCTTCTTCAGTGAAAAGGCTGCCAAGTCTCTCCAGCAGTACAGTAGCGATCGAGTCGGCCGTTGCATTCAAGATGGGGATGAATTCAAAAAAACGTTCTTGGACAGCATGGTTCCTGTCTATGTATCTCAGCACAAGCACCAACTGAGTCTGTGTAGAAACATCCGTGGTCTCATCTGCTTGGATTGCTACGAATCTGGCTAACTTCACTTCCTCCATAATCCGTTCCCTGATGACTGACAGCATACAATCCAACAGCTCGTTCTGCACAGTCTTTGACGTTCCCTTGAAGACTGTTGCTGTTTTCAAGTGTTCCTCAAAAACTTCATCCATCGATGCCACCAAGTCCACCAAAGCTACCAAAGTTTCCCCCCGCAAAGCTACCTCGAACACCCCACAAAACTTCACACACTCAATCAGACGGGAGAGAATATGTCGGTTTTTGTTCACCTCGTCGTTGTGACGACGCACAGCGACCCTGTAGCTCTCATCCAACTGTGTGGCAATGTCGACCCTCCCGAATGCTTGAAGCTTCATGCAACTAGCCATGTGTAGCTTTGACAGGTCATGTTTTTTTGCCTTTTCAGACAAATGGTGCATGTCTGTGACACCTGTACTTGTCCATGCGTCCGCACTCGGATGGAATAACATGCAGGGAAAGCAGAACAACGCATTTGTTACCTCACATCCCGCTAGCCATGTTTTCTTCTCATACCAACCCCTCGTAAATCCTCGGTTATACGATTTTCCAATTTTCCCTGCCTTTGTATAAACTTGCTTTATAATTAAATTTGGTCTGGGTGGTCCTAATTCCTTTACTGTTAATTTCTCCTGGTTGCTACGACGGCTGAATGGTGTTTCTTTTAAAGATTCAACCGAGTTGTTAAGAATATTACTAGCCGCCATAGCGATGGTAAAGCAGGTGAACGAAGCTACGCCGGACATGACGTAAGCACGTACGATTCTTTGTGCATGTCCCAAAACCCCATAGACAATTGACCGAATGGCCTGAAGTTACCAAAATAGATTTTACATGCAAGTCTACGAGAACAGCCTAGTGCAACTTCGAGTAGACTGAAAGTTGCCCCGAAAGGGGCGGGACTTGAAGCTGATTGGAACATACTCCACAGAACACTAGCTGATTGGACTATGATATACTCCACAGAACACTAGCTGATTGGACTATGATATTCAGAAGCAACACTGTCTAGAAGTCATAGAAAAAAAATCTCTCTCTTCTCCCTTTGGTGGGGCATTGTCCAATTGCACCTAATGAACCAGCCTCCCCTGATCATGTTAGAGACTGGCTCATCAGACTCGTCCATAGACAAACTAAATGCTTGGAGGGAAGAATTTCAGGAGGATATCACTTTGGACGAATGTCGAGTATAGTAGGGTCCAAAACCAAAATTCCGTGACCACTCTCTGGCTAACATGTTTTGATGATTTATTTGACTTCTAGGGACCTTTTATGAAAAATGTAGCCTCCAGGTCCCTCCCAAAAATCCCGGGGGTTTTTGCCAGAGGGCCAAATCCAAAATACCTGTAACCTTTTATTAAGGCAGGTGAATAGGGTAAAACAAATTAACTAATAGCTATCACTATGAAACTTCCCCAGTTAATCACTTACATTAAGACAATTCTTTTTTGTATTACAAGTTTTCTGAAATGGTATGTTTAAATATGCAAATGAGGTGTTACCTTATTAAATATGCGGTAATTTGCATAACATTCAAGAACTTAAATCTGAACATTGGATAAAGCCAGGTTAAAAATTATTGTTGTTGTTCACAGGCATACAACAACAACATCCACCACAAACAAATACAATACAAAACCTGGCCTACATAGTCTAAAACTAAACTAAAACGACATAGTCTAAAACTAAAACTAGTCTAAAACAGTCTAAGATAGTCTAAAACTAAACTAAAACGACAAAACCTAAAACTAGACAGCTAAAGAGCTAGGGACAGGGAGGGTTAACTCAATTGCAAGAACAAATCATAGACTCGCACTGTATTTTAGTGTATGTGTTTTTAGACTTTGGTTGTGCTGGAAAGTGTCTCACCCATCTGGCAACCCTGAGCGGGTAGACAGCAGAGCGACCTGACCTCTCTACCGTCGTTACTCCAGCAGCATGTCGGCCACAGCAGAACAGCCAAACTCTCTGGTCATCTGTCACATCTGTGGCCAAGCCTACAACCTACCTGGTAAAGTACAAGTATCATATGTCTTATATAATATCATAGAAATTCCCTTGTTAAACGGTCTGGTCGTGTAAACTGTGAACGTGTGGAGTTAATCACCACCTGGTGTGACGGCTCGTTAGCTAGCAGCAGACACGTTTAGAGCAGACGTCATCTCCTTCAGCTAGCTATCTAAAGTATTTATATATATATATATATATACTGAACGGAGGAATCATACGCTGTCAGGCAGGGTTCATGTTATCAAGGAAGACAACTTTTATTGTGGGAATGGTCACATATATAGGATCAGCTGGCTCAATCATTCATGTCACACAGCTGGTGTCAATCAATCAATTATGCCCCACTCACACTGGGATAGGGATGACTGGAGAGCACACTCATGTCAACACCCCCACTTGCTCTCACCTGACCAATCTAAGATGGAGAGAAAAATAAACAAATCAGTAACAATCAGTAGCCTACAATTTCCATAACACTCTTTGGGCTGTCATTCCATCATCAATCAAACAAACAAAAGCTGGCACTGATATTGTTCCTCTCCTGTGAAACAAGAATATACATCATCATCATCATCATCATTTACAAACAGTCTTCAGTTTTTTTTTTTTTCCACTGGTATTCTCTTATAACACTTTGAAAAAATAAAGCAAGAAAACCAAAACAAAAATTGACCGCTTGGTCATCTACTCACACTGATGTGGTTTCTCTCCCAAACATAACCTTTGTGAACCTAACCAATTTGTCCTTAGTTACTGGTTTGGTAAACACATCAGCCACCATTTGATCTGTGGGACAATATTGCAAACAGATCTGTCCATTCTGTACTGTAGACCTGATGAAATGGTACTTTATATCTATGTGTTTGGATCTTTGTCTGCGGACTGGGTTCTTAGCTAATGCAATCGTTCCCTGATTGTCCTCATGGACAATGGGTGGTGCATACTTACATGCATCCATATGTGTCAACAGTTGAGTCAGGTGTAAATACTCTTGGGTGGTTGCAGCTAATGCCATGTACTCCGCCTCACATGTGGACAACGCCACCGTTGGTTGCTTGTTGGTCTTCCATGAGACCAATGGACCATTCTCATGTAGACTAACACAGTAACCTGTTGTGCTACGACGGTCTGTGACATCTGCTGCCCAGTCAGCATCACTGAAAGCCTGTAATCTCAAATCAGAGTTACACCTTTTGTAACACAACACTTCATCACTGGTGCCCTTTAAGAACCTCAATACATGTTTGGCAGTGGCCCAATGCTCCTCGGTTGGTTTGGTAAAATACTGGGACAGTTTACTCACTATGAAACAAAGATCTGGCCTAGTACACATAGTCAGGTAGATGAGGCTACCGACCACCTCTCTGTACCGAGTGACATCACTCATTAATCCTGCCCCTTCAGTGTAATTGAGTGTCTGCTCACAAGGCGTCGATCTGGGTTTACAGTTCTGCATGTCAAACCTCTCTAGCATGTTCTTTACACACTGCTTTTGTGACATTGTTACACATCCATCACACTGTTCAAAATCGATTCCCAGGAAATGTGTCAATTTGCCCATATCTTTCATCTGAAATTTCTTTGAGAGCATCTCTTTTACAACATTCAGTGCATTCTTGTTACTGGCAGCAATAACCAAATCATCGACCCATAATCATGATCACTTTCTCATGTTCCGTTTCTTTAGTATATACACAATGATATGCAGGGTTTTGCACAAACTCATTCACCATTAGATAGTCATGTAATAAATGGTTCCAATTTCGGCCAGACTGTTTTAGACCATACAGTGACTTCTCTAGTTTACACACCACTGTCTCTGTGCCAGATGTCTGCTCATAACCCTCTGGCTGTTCCATGTATATCTCACAATCTATCGGTGCATGAAGATAGGCAGTTTTGACATCCATTTGATGTAAAATCAAATTCTCCTGTGCTGCTTTTTGCATCAACACTCGAACACTGGTTAAATCGGCTGTGGGAAAAAAGGTATCTTCATAGTCAACACCCCTTCTCTGACTGTAGCCTTTTGCAACATATCGTGCTTTGTATTTTTCGGAACCATCTGCATTTTTCTTGATTGTATACACCCATCTACCCCCCACTGCAACTTTGCCCTGGGGTAAGTTAGTCAAAGTAAACGTACCATTCTCTCTCAATGATTGCATTTCGTCGTCCATAGCACTGACCCATTCTCTAGACTCGGGTGACTTCACTGCATCACTGTAGGTCAAAGGTACGTTACACAACATTTTGTAGCAGTAATCAATGTTTACCTGTGCCTGGTCCTGACTTCCTACTTCATATACACGGTCCCCAAAATTATCTGGTCTCTTCCTCTCCCTGGGAGGATAGCGTGGAGACTCCTGTTTCTCCCTAGTCTGCACCTGTTCGGGCCTGGTCACAGGAATATGCTCTTGAGCTGTCTTTGGACTCGCGTCCCTTTGCTTAGTCGTGCTGGCCCTTTGTGGCACATCACAGTCCTCATCATCTATTGATATCTCAGTCTATGTCTGCTGCTCACCCATCGTCTTTGGCATACATCTGACCAGTCTGTGCTTCCTCACCTTTCCACTGTCAGGATAGAAAACCAGGTAAGCTGGGCTTTTCTTGTCATGCCCTACAAAGAAGCCCTTCTCACTCCTTGGGTCTAGCTTTTTCTTATCCTGTTTGTAGGCATAACACACCGTTCCAAACTTCTGCATCCTAGACATATTGGGACGTCTCCCTGTCAGCATCATGTAAGGTGTCTGTTTTGTGCGATTGTTAAAACACCTATTTCTCACTACAGATGCAGTCTGTACTGCATAAGGCCATAACACCTTGGGTAGCTTGCTCTCTAATAACATGCATCGAGCCATGTCAAAGAGAGTCCTAAACTGGCGTTCTGCAGTGCCATTCTGATGTGGCGAATATGGAGATGATGTCTCATGTCTGATACCATTTCTTCTCAGTAGCCCTTGGTACTCCTTCCCTGTAAATTCAGTACCATTATCTGACCTGATACGTCTGATCCTACCATACGGGGCGGTGTCAGCTATGAACTGCTCTGTTGCCTGTACAGTATCACTCTTGTGCTTAAGAAAGTAGAAAAACACAGTACTAGTATAGTCATCTGTGAACGAAAGTGCAAATCTATGTCCATCTATGAACACTGGGTCAATTGGACCCGCTAGGTCTGTGTGCACCAACTCTAGAGCATTTTTGGCCCTTCTATCAGGCTTCTTCACAGTTCAGGTTAGACTTATCAATTTTTCCCTTAATTGACATACCATCAACAACATAATGGAGTTTCAGAACATCCTCAAAATTACAATGTCCTAGAATTTCATGCCATGTCTTTAAATCAAAACAGCTCTTACTTTGATCACATTGGTCATCCACTGTGGGCAAATAATATAGTCTATTATGCTCATGGATGTGAAATGCAGTACCGTCTCTGTGCTGTAGGATGTCTTCTCCTGTTCTGAAGATCACAGTTGCCCCAGTGTCTGTGGCTGCTCTCACAGAGAAGATGTCCTGGGGGAATGAGGGGATGTACAGCGCCCCTCGCAGCGTTGTAGTCAGTCGCCTCCCTCGGCTGTCCATCAAGCCCACCTCCGCGTCTCCTCTGCGCTCTGCGACCCCTTTGCTCCTCGTGCCGTCCGCCAGCTCCACGCAGTGCGTCTCGGCCTGGAAACCGTCATCGAACACCTTGAACCTGGCCAGGTCGGTGATAATATGCGCAGTCGCACCGGTGTCCACCATCAGGCCCCTCGTAACACTGCGTCCTGGCTTGTCCTTAGCCAGAAACGCGTAAGTGTTGTCATGACCACTCACTTGCTCGGACACCCCTCGCGCGTCGTCCTGGTCCGGTCTCCTTTTGCAGGCGGCTCCTTGATGTGTGGAGCTCCTACAGTGGTTACACCACACCTTGCGTCGACAGGTCCTTTTGATATGTCCCTTTTGGCCACATTTGTAGCACACAATGTCTGTTCGCTGTGCACTCTGGGCACCCCGGTCAGACAGGGCTTGGGCTCGCATAACATTGTCCTCCGACGCCGTTACGCGCATTTTCTCTGTGTCCTCAAAACTCCTGAGCTTAGTTTTAAACACAGAAAAAGGCATGGTCTCGTCACTCTGTGTGACATGTATCGCAAAGGGTTTAAATGACTCGGGCAGTCCTTTCAATACCATAGCCACAAGTAGGCTATCACTCAAAGTCTCATCTGCATTCCTCAGTGCAGTTATTGCCCTTTCTGCACGAATGATATAGTCGGTCACTGTTTCACTGTTAGACTTTTGCAGTGTGGTCAACTCTGTATAGAGACTTATAACCCTTGGCTTCCCTGAACCCGCATAATAATTGCGCAATATCTCTAGGGCTTTTCGTCCGTCATCTGGTGCGTCTCGCATTATGAGCGACAAACTTTTGTCATCTAGAAACTGAATGAGCTCTGCGTAAATCTCTGCATTTTTCTCCTCATCTTCTCTCAACTCCTGAGCCGAAGCTGTTAAGGGAAGGTCTGTTTTGAGAGTGTTTCAGTTTCTGTAGCCGGAGATGGCCCATGAACTTTGTTTCCCACAGTTCGTACCTTTCCTCATCTCCGTCAAACGCTAGTCGAGACCAACGCGAACTTCTTTCCGATTGTCTCGCCATGGTAGCACTCTGGGCCCATAACCTGTTAAACGTTGGTTATTGCGTATTGGCTAAAACCATAACGATCGGATTGCACACTGAACGGAGGAATCATACGCTGTCAGACAGGGTTCATGTTATCAAGGAAGCAACTTTTGTTGTGGGAATGGTCACATATATAGGATCAGCTGGCTCAATCATTCATGTCACACAGCTGGTGTCAATCAATCAATTATGCCCCACTCACACTGGGATAGGGATGACTGGAGAGCACACTCATGTCAACATATATATATATATATATATATATATAAACTAGTTAGTTAGCTGAATATATATATATATATAAACGAGTTAGTTAGCTGAATATATATATATAAACTAGTTAGTTAGCTGAATATATATATATAAACTAGTTAGTTAGCTGACAACAGGCCGTGTTGAAGAGGCAGACGAGGGTTGAGTTGAACTGATTTTCTGTCTCGCGACGCGAGTTTCAAACATGAGAAGCATGAAGACTCCTGGTTTCTTGGTTTATAAACCAACCTTGGTTAACTTAACATGGTTTGGTTAATATGGTTTATAATTATGTTAAGTTAACCCAGGTTGGTTTATAAACCATATTAAACAGGAGTCTTCATGCTTCCCATGTTTGAAACTCGTGTCGCGAGACAGAAAATCTGTTCAACTCAACCCTCGTCTGCCTCTTCAACACGGCCTGTTGTCAGCTAACTAACTAGTTTTTATATATATATATATATATATATATATATATATCAAATTCCACCTTCCTGTAAAAATAGCTAAAACTATATGGAGAACATAGAAAAAAGACACACAATAAAGGTAGGTAGCTTTAGATAACTAACTATATATATACACTATACTATAGATAACTAACAAAGGTAGGTAGCTTTAGATAGCTAGCTGAAGGAGATGACGTCTGCTCAAAACGTGTCCGCCTGCTAGCTAACGAGCCGTTACACCAGGTGGTGATTAACGTGACACGTTATATAATACGTTATAAACCAACCTTGGTTAATATGGTTTATAAACCAACCGTGGTTAAAATTCTCATGTTAGTTGGTGTTTTATTTCTTTTCAGAGGACGAGACCGTTGGGAACCTGCCACGTGCCCTCCTGTGTGGCCACATCTTCTGCACGGGCTGTCTTCACTTCCTGGAGGTGGACAACGTCATCCCGTGTCCAGAATGCAAGGTACTACTACTACTACAAATAACTTTATTTGTATAGCGCTTTTCCTGCAAACGTTGCAGCTCAAAGTGCTTTAATCATTATATAATCTTACTTTAATTATTTAGTCATTTAAAGGCAATATTAAAAAGATGGGGTTTTAGTCTTGACTTGAACATACGTGCTGAGGTTGCATCCCTAATGTAAACTGGCAGTGAGACACAATCTGGGTGCATAACATGAGAATGCAGCCTCACCAAATCTCTTCTTTTGTACATGTGGTACACAGAGAAAACCAGCGTCAGATGCTACAGTTGAGTGTGTGTGAATGAATGGTTTAAAGTCACTAACTACAGTGCAAGGATGAAACAATCATGGACCTACCAGTTAATGGTCCATTTTCTGGGTACACGTTGGAGAGCTGGGACACAGGCCACACGGGCAGTGTGAGTAGACCAGGGGAGGCTGGCTCGTTGTAATGAGTGGATTGAGGAATGGTGTCAATCACATGTTTTGATACCATTCTTCATTTTCCATTCCTTCCATTACAATGAGCTTGACCTCCAATTTCTACCTCCACTAGCCACCCCAGGAGTCAATACCAGGGTTTAAAGGAGGCAGAGGTGGTACAACTGGTGTTTGACATGGGGGGGGGGGGGGGGGGGGCATGATGCAGGGCTGTCTGGGGGTCCTTAAACGAGCATCAAACACTTAATTTCTTGCATTCTGGTGAATAGATATGCACCAATTTGTACCCTTTCTGCATCAATTTATGGTGGAAATGTTATTATTTATGTAAAGGAAAACACAATATTCAGACACCAGATGACCAATCAAAATATAATGTAATATAATGCAATATAATGCAATATAAGGCTCTCAGGCATTCTGTACTTTCAAATATGTATTCTCCTTGAGCAGTTAACATCAACTATCAGCTATTTCGCTAGCAAAAACGAAAGCTAACTTATTTGCGAAACAGCGCCCCCGCCACCACGTCGGCGCAGTGCCGCAATTGCAGTTAGAAATGACAGAAATCCACAGAGTTCAACGCTGGTAGAAAATACGACCGTCAGAGTTTTGTCGAGAGCTGGAGGCGGCTAGAAATATGACGGAGGCGGCCGCCCATAGTTCTCTATGCAGGAAAAACCCTGAATACACTGCTGTCAAAGAGAGTATTTACAGGGTTCCCACGGGTCCTTAAAATCCTTGAAAGTTTGTGAATTTGAGCAACAAAAAAAAATCAAGGCCTTAAAAGTTCATTGAAAGTGCTTGATTCCCCTCTCTCTCTGTCCCCAAAAAATATAATATATTTATTCAAAAATGTTTTACTTAGCTCGTCAACTAGTAAATAAGTCTTAACTTTACACATATTTCACAATATATTGTTTTGCTGTGCTGTGGTAGAGAAGGCAAGAGACCATCTAGTGTTCACACATTCAAGCCTCTCTTTTTAATTGTTGTCTGTGAGCGGATAGTTCCTATTATATAAATTCTCATCTAGATCTGTCTCGAACTATGCCGTTTTGGGTCCTTGAATTTAAGGGAATTGAGTCTTGACAGTCCTTGAAAGGTGCTTGAATGTGATGTTTCAGAAGGTGTGGGAACCCTGTATTTAAGACCCCTGGTGTGTGTGCAGGTGGAGTCTCCTCTCTCAGAGGGAGGGGTGGAGGATCTGCAAATGGACAGCAGAATCATCGGACTCATCTACACAACCAAGATGAACAACATGAGAAGGTGCCAACCTGCTTCTCTCTACACACACTTACTCTATGGTGTCTTCTCTCTACACACACTTACTCTATGGTGTCTTTGGGGTTTTGGGGAACTCATCCTGAATGATGGTGATGGACGGTGAAAGTTGATTGGTCGTGTGTATAAAATATAAAACAACTAATTATTTTTTAAAATAATTCTAAATACCAATACAATACAACAAATACATGCAATAATCATAATGCATTTATGTTGTATAGCACTTTTCTAAATACTCTATTTACACTCTATACACTACATTCCATGGAGAGAACAAGAATAGATTGATACATAAAAAGTAAAAACAACCCCATGAAAATATGTAAAGATAAAAAGCAAGTTTAAAACAAGTTTTGAATCAATCACATGACAATAACACTCAGAGTGCAATAGTAGCGTTTGTCCCATCAGTGTGTGCTTTTTGTTGTTCATCGCAGACCGAAATCCTCTGTGCCTGTCAACGGGTATGAAGTGTATCTAAAACAGGTATGAGGTGTCTGTATGTCTGTCTGTATGGGTGTTAGCATGTTAGAGATCCACTTCTGACCAATCCTCCGTCCTCTGCTCCCTTCCTACTCAACATGCACCAGAGCAGAATATCTCCTGTAGCATCCTTCCTCCCTGCTTGTATTCTCCTCCAATGCTGTTTGAGACTGAAGCGATAGGAGCAGTTAAGGAATGGGCTTTCTAACCAATGGGAAAGGCCCTGGAGCCAGACAAGGCCAGAACAGAGTTTGGCAAGCCACCCTTGGGGCGGCTGTGGCGCAGGAGGTAGAGCCACCATCTAATGATCGCAAGGTTGGCAGATCGGCGGTTCGAGCCATGGCTGGCCACATGTCGAAGTGTCCCCAAATTCAGTGTTTCCTCCAGGATTTTTTTGCAATAGTGGCGGGGTGGTGACTTTTCGCGTGAACGCGCATGAAACGCGCACTGGCGCTCAAAACAAAGACGTAATTTCACCAAAAACTAGAGGGTGGTAACATTTTTTTTAAAATCATTAAAGCCGAACAGGTGATTTTATATAGAAGGTGATCAAATACCAAGATATCCTGAGGCTACAGCTGCAGCAGAACATCGGTTACCGTATAATATACATGTGACTGACAGATACGCCCAAGACACTGACACACACAGAAAGATCATCAGCTCATCGAATATGAAGTACACAAGAGATAATCAGCTCATCGAATATGAAGTACACAAGTCCAATCCGCAAATTATAAGGATTTAGTGATCGTTAAACTGTTGTTTATTATATCGAGTGGGTACTTTAAAACGTAAAGTTTCGTGTTAAGTTTTTGCAAGTGGTTTAGCCCTAGGCTGCGTTCGTAAAATAGGAACGGTGTGTGTGTTTTAGTAAATATAGTGTGTGTGTGTACCTGTACCTGTGAGAGGTGTGTGTGTGGCCCACCTGTGAGAGGTGTGTGTGTGTACCTGTACCTGTGAGAGGTGTGTGTGTGTGTCATATATCTCAGTATGGAGGCTATGCAAAGAAACTTTAGGTTATTACATAACCCCGGTTCTCTGAGTAGTATTCGTGAGTATCTCACTATGGGAACGCCTCCTGCGTGACCTCATCAGAAACTGAATTACACTGCGCCAGCCCATTGGCTGGCCCAGGCGACGCTTGTGTCACGAGGGACGGGATCCTCCGCCTATATAAAGCGTACACACAGCGTCTGTCGTCATTCAAAACAAGCAACCTCTTTCTCGCTTCTAAAGCAAGGAGGGTGGTCCGGTGAGATACTCACGAATACTACTCAGAGAACCGGGGTTATGTAAATAACCTAAAGTTCTCTTTCATAGTATTCGTTTCGTATCTCACTATGGGAATATACTTACTCCCGTATTGCCAGACCTGCCTGTAAAACGACAACTGTCCCAGAATGAACCCTCACACTCTAGGAACTACGTCCTAAGAGGAACCCAAACTGAGGACTGAGTGTGATAGCGTTGGAGCCGTAACATCCAACCTATAAAATCTAGCGAACGTGTGGGGCGAAGCCCAGCACGCCGCCGCACACACCTCCTGAATAGACACCCCTTTAAAGAGTGCCCAGGAGGTCGCCAAACCTCTAGTAGAGTGCGCACGTAAGCCCGCGGGGGGCTGTAGACCCTTACTAGAGTAAGCCAAGGCAATAGCCGTCACTACCCAATGGGAAAGGCGTTGTTTCGACACTGGCTTTCCCGTGTGTGGATTCGCCCAGGATACAAACAACTTTCCTGCAACCCTGAGTCCTGTCTATGTAAACACGCAGCGCGCGGACAGGACATAAAGTATGCAACCGCCTGTGCTCTTCCGAGGCAAAAGGCGGGGGATAGAAGGCAGCCAACTCTATAGGGGTGCAAGAGCCTATAACCTTCGGAATAAAGGCTGGGTTAGGCATCAGACTGACCCTAGAGTCCCCTGGGGAGAACTTTGTACACTCTCGGTGCACCGAGAGCGCATGGACTTCACCTATGCGCTTAGCCGAAGCCAAAGCAAGCAATAGGACCGTCTTTAGCGTTAACACTTTCACCTCCACCTGTTCCAGCGGTTCGAACGGTGGGCAGGAGAGAGCATCTAGTACCATAGGGAGGTCCCATGAAGGAGCTAACGGCCTAGACGTAGGCAATTTCCTTCGGGCCCCTTTCATAAACTGGCACACCAACGGGTGCTGGCTTATCGACTTTCCACCCAGGCCAATATGACAAGCCGAAATAGCTGCCAAATAGACCTTAACGGTTGAGAAAGCCTTACCCCTCTCAATCAAGTCCTGTAGAAATGACAGAATAACTGTCACAGAACACTGAAAAGGGACAGCGTGTGACTCTGAGAACCAAGTCTCGAACACACGCCACTTATGCCCATACAACTTTCTAGTTGATGAGGCTCTGGCGCACTGAATAGTGTCGATCACCCCTTGGGGAAGACCCACTAGTGCAAGGTTGATCCCTTCACGGGCCAGGCCCACAGAGACAATCTCTCTGGGTGGGGATGGAATATCTCCCCCCGCGCCTGGGTCAGCAGGTCCCTGCGCAGCGGTAGTTGCCATGGCGGACCGGATAGGAGATGGGAAATCTCCGCCAACCAGTGCTTTCCCGGCCAACGCGGGGCTATCAGCACCATGGACAGATCTCCTTCCCTCACTCTGGCCAGAGTCGGGGGAATGAGTGCCACCGGTGGGAACGCATACAGGAGGGTCCTCGGCCACTCGTGCGCTAATGCGTCCACTCCCAGCGGGGCTCCCCGATCGCGCAGAGAGAAGAACAGGGGACACTGGGCGTTCTCTGCCGTAGCATAAACGTCTACGGTCGCTTGACCGAATCGTGACCAAATCTGTTTCACTACTTCGGGGTGAAGTCTCCAGTCTGCGTACAGTGGGTTGCCCCTGGACAACAAATCTGCTCCGTAGTTCAGAATGCCCGGTACATGGGTTGCTCTCAGTGACCGCATGTGTGCACTGTGCACTGCTCCACACTATCAGTCTGTGTGCCATGGTGTGTAACTGGTGGGACCTCAGTCCCCCCAGTCTGTTTACATAGGCAACGACCGTGGAGTTGTCTGTCCTCACCAAAACATGATGTCCTCTCAACTACGGGAGGAAATGTTTCAGAGCCAAGTGAACAGCTAGCAGTTCCAGGCCGTTTATATGGGTAGAACGTAAGTGCGGGTCCCAACCCCCGTTTATCGTTCTCCCTTCGAAAGTGGCACCCCAGCCTCTCAGAGAGGCGTCCGTGGTGATTACTTTTCTGTTCAGGCCAGGTCCCATAGAAACACCCTGTGTTATGAAACCTGGGTCCTTCCACTGGTGCAGAGCCAGTGAGCAATCCCTGGAGACCCTCACACGACGGTGACCGTCGCGGTGGGGGTCCAGGCCCAGAGAGGCCACCCAGCGCTGGATGCCTCTCATGTACAGGCGCCCCAGGGGTATGACCACCACAGCGGAGGCCATCAAGCCTAACAACCTCTGGCATTGTTTGAGGGTAACTGTGTTGCCCCTGAGAAACAGCGCTATAGTCACGCGCATCGTCTCCACTCTTTCTGGAGACAAAAACGCCTTGGCTCGGATAGAGTCCAGTGTGAGCCCTATAAACGCGATGCGTTGGGAGGGTGTCACCATGCTCTTTTCCATGTTTATTCGGAACCCCAGATTCGTTAGGTGTTTCGAAATGACCGCTGTGTGACGCGCCGCCTCCTCGCGGTTGGTGGCTGCCACTAACCAGTCGTCGATATATGTGGCCACTCTGATACCCCTCTGTCTGAGAGGGGCCACTGCTGCCTCGGTGCATTTTACAAACACCCTTGGGCTTAGTGACAGGCCAAAGGGAAGGACCACATATTCGTACGCTATCCCTTGGAAAGCGAATCTCAGATATTTCCTGTGTGGAGGATATATCGGAATGTGGAAATAAGCGTCCTTCAGGTCGATTGATGTGAACCAATCCCCTGCTCGTATGAAACTTAGCAGGGAAGAGTGTGTCAACATCCTGAATTTGTATTTTCTGAGATGCTGATTCAAGACACGGAGGTCTAGAATAGCCCTCATGCCCCCCCCTTTCTTTGGGACCAGAAAATACTTCGAGTAGAAACCTCTGTGGGTCTCCTCGAGAGGTACAACTGTTATAGCTCCTTTCTCCCTTAGAATGGAGATTTCCTCCTGGAGAATATTGGCTTGTTCGCCCTGAGCTCGAGAGTACAGTATTTCTCTGAATGGGGGTGGAGCGACACAGAATTGGAGCCTGTAAGCCCCTTCGTAGTGTCCTCAACACCCAGTCTGACTGTGTGCAGTCTGCCCATTCCCGTTGATGCGTGGAAAGCGGGCTGACTGGCCACACCGTCACCTGCGAGCTGTTGGCGCCCCCTTGTGGCCGGGGCGCGCAACAGCCGCCTAGCGTGCCTTCCCGCGCAGTACCATGAGAGCCATGGATTTACCCGTGGCTTGAATGGCCGTCTTGTGGAGACGGAGGATGTGATCCGTTATAACGCAGATTTCCTCCCATAGGGTAGGCATATTGTCTGGGTTAGCGGTCATATCCTCCTCCAGCTCAGCCTGGTAGGCTGATAGGAGTGCGGAGGCATTGAGAGCCCTCGCTGTCAGTGCCGCTGCTTTGTAGCACTTGTCTGTAAGGCTAGCGTGGAAGCGGTCCGACTTGGAGGGTAGGGACGGGGCAGCCGAAGATACGGGGGTCTTCGGGTGCAGGTGGCGCGCCACCACCGGCTCGACCGGTGGGATGTGGCGGAGGCCGAGGGAGTCCATCCCCTCACAATCCAGTCGAGAACCCCCGATTATTGGGTGTTTCTCGCTGAATGGCCGTTCTTTCCACGTAACTGCTATCTCATCGAGTAGCTCGGGGAAGAACGGCATAACTTGTTTCCCCGTCTTAGCCGCCGTCTGCAGTCTTTTGTCGTCAAAGCGTGACATAGCAGTTTCGGTTTGGGCGACGGGCCAGGGGATATTCAGCCTCTCCGCTGCTCGCTTGCACATGTCCTGCATGTCGCAGTCCATGGGAGACGGGGCGGAGGGTTGGTTACCTCCGTCAGGCGTGGGGGGCTTTCCAGCTCCGCGCCTACCGTTTGATAATGAGGAGTCTTCCTCATCATCGGTGGACAAAATGAGGTCTGAGTCACGCGACCCTCCCTCATCATTGTCCGAGTCTCTCTCATAGCGAGCAGCGGTAAAGCTGTCCATCCCCTTGTCATCCAGTACCGGGAAACCGATGTCAGGGCTATGTTAATGTTAATGTTAATGTTAATTTTATTTATAATGCACCCCCCATCCAACTTTTACATCGGCCCGGGGCGCAGCCCGGGTAAAGGAACAGATAAAGACAAGGACAAGGACAAGGAGCACAGAAAGCAAACAGACACAGACTACTTAAACGAACATCTCAAGGGATACAATTTACAACAAATAGGGAGTAGACTTAGGGAACATCATTGACGAAGAGGTGGGTTTTTAACTTGGCTCTAAAGGAGTCCAGAGTGGGGGCAGACTTGATGGCGGAAGGGAGCGCGTTCCACAGGGTCGGTGCTATCACCGCAAAGGCACGGTCACCCTTCCTCTTGAGGTTGGTGCGGGGGACCCTCAGGCTGAGTTGGGCGTCGGACCTGAGCCTGGGCCTTGAGGTGGAAGACAGGTCCAGGAGGTCCTTGATGTAGGGTGGGGCGAGACTGTTGAGAGCTTTGTAGACAAAGGTGCAGATCTTGAACTTCACTCTCTTCTTTACTGGGAGCCAGTGAAGGGAGATGAGGACAGGGGAGATGTGGTCCCTCATTTTAGTGCCTGATACCAGCCTGGCAGCGGCATTTTGGACTAGCTGCAGGCGGTAGATGGTCTTATCAGGAAGTCTAGCATAGAGAGAGTTGCAGTAGTCGAGCCTAGATGAAATTAGCATGAGGACGACCCTCCTCAGGTCACTGGGGGTGAGGAAGGACTTGATCTTGGCTATGATACGTAGTTGGTAGAAACATGACTTCACGACGGAGCTCACTTGTCGGTTAAGGTTGAGCTCGGAGTCAAAGATGACACAGAGGTTCTTGACATGTGGTCTGACAAGGGTGGACAGGCTTCCCATGTTGGTGCTGAGCTGAGTGATGGCGGTGGTGTTGCCGATGAGGAGGATTTCCCCCTTGCTCTCATTCAGCTGTAGGAAGTTCTGGGCCATCCACTCCTTCACATCGTGGAGGCAGTCCATCAGGCGCATCAGATCGGCGGGGTCGTCAGTGTTGATTGATAAGTAAAGCTGGGTGTCGTCCGCATAGCAGTGGAATGAGATCTGGTAGCGTTGAGGGATTAGACAGAGGGGGAGCATGTAGAGGGAGAACAAGATGGGACCGAGGATGGAGCCCTGAGGGACCCCACAGGTGAGGTTGGCTTGTCTGGAGGAGCTGTCTGCTATGTGGATGGCGTAGGTTCTATTGCTGAGGTAAGACTTCAACCAGGACAAGGCGGTGTCGGTGATGCCAACCTCCTGCTGGAGTCGATTAAAGAGGATGGCATGGTCTATGGTGTCAAAAGCTGCGCTGAGGTCCAGGAGGACCAGGGCAGCACATTTCCTGGAGTCTGCGATGAGGAGGAGGTCGTTCCAAACCTTTAAAAGTGCCGACTCAGTGCTGTGGCCAGGTCTGAAGCCAGACTGAAACTTCTCCAGGATGTTGTTCTGTTGGAGGTAGGGCCATAGCTGGCTGAGGATAGCCTTTTCCAGGAGCTTGGCCACGACTGGGAGCTTGGAGATGGGTCTGTAGTTACTGAGGTTGGAAGGGTCCAGGTTGGGTTTCTTAAGGAGAGGCTGTACCACTGCTTGTTTGAGGGTGGGCGGAACAATGCCAGTGGCCAGCGAGCTGTTGATTATTGAGAGGATGTGTGGCCCTACTGTGTCGAACACCTCTTTGAGGAGGGGGGTAGGGATGGGGTCCAGAGGCGATGAGGCCGGCTTCAGTACAGCGGCCATCTTGGATAGGGCTGGTAGAGTGAAGGGACAGAAGCTGGAGAACGTGGATGAACATCCCAGTGTGGTGGCTAAGTCCTTGGTGGAGTGCGGGATGTTTTTTTCTGATATTGGTG
This sequence comes from Nansenia antarctica, assembly GCF_963989245.1. Classification (NCBI taxonomy): domain Eukaryota; kingdom Metazoa; phylum Chordata; class Actinopteri; order Argentiniformes; family Microstomatidae; genus Nansenia; species Nansenia antarctica. The sequence continues at coordinate 24,939,811 of NC_137687.1, forward strand.
ACTTGGTGAAAAAAAGGATAAAAATTCCTCGCACTTAGCCGGGGATGGATCCTGGATGACGGTAGGGGGGGGGTGAACAACGGTGTTGATCGTCCTGAATAACACTCTGGGGTTGTGTGAGTTAATGGAGATGAGAGTGGCAAAGTACTTAGCCCTCTCAGTCTTTACGACCTTCTGATAGGTCCTCTGCTTTTCCCTCAAAATCTCGAGTGAGATGGTCAGCCCGTCCTTTTTCCACCTGCGTTCCGCCTGTCTCCACGCTCTTCTCTGAGATCTGATGGTGTCGTTGAGCCAAGCCGTGACCCTGGGTTTGGGCTTTTTCAGGGTAAGCGGGGCTATCGAGTCGAGGATGGAGCGACAGGAGGTGTTGAACATGGAAGTGAGTTCCTCTGGGTCAGATGGTGCCTCCCCTGCCCTGGTGTTTTGGGCGGCCATGAAGGCAGAGGAAAACCTTGGGGCTGTCTGGGCGTTAATGCATCGAGAGAGGCGAGCAGAGGATTGGGTAGAGGGAGGGATGGACAGAGATGAGGTGAACAGAACTGCCTTATGGTCACAGTCAGCATGAGCCAGCATGGTCTCCACGTCACTGATGGGGATGTTGATTGAGAGGACCAGATCTAATGTGTGTCCTCCACTGTGGGTGGGGCCAGAAACATGCTGAGTCAAACCAAATGACTCGATCAGGTCCAGGAATTCAGACTCGAAAGCCCGGGTGGGATTATCCACATGGATATTGAAATCCCCCATGATAAGCACCTTGTTATGGCTGGGAATGATTTCAGTAAGGAGATCAGAGAATTGGGATGTAAAATTCTTGGTTTCCTTAAAGGTCTTGCTGTCCGTCGGGCGGTAGATGATCATGATGAGGAGGGTTATGCCTACTTTCAGCAAGTGAACCTCAAAGCTGGAATAAGTATGACAGTTCAGCAGAGAACAGGTGTATTTGTCCTTATATAGGCAGGCCACGCCCCCTCCCGTCTTACCGCTCACTCAGCATACCTGAGAGCCTCTGAGAAGAACAACTAGAGGCATATAGACACGCACACACACAAGTTACTGAAACCATCTAACCATCACTGACACCATTAGCTGTAGCACTTTTGAGCTGTGCTGTGCTGCCCTCTAGTGGTGGTTTATAATAGCACAAGTCCCTGTCCATCTCTCTCTCTCTACCTGTCTCTCTGTCTGTCTCTCTACCTGTCTCTCTGTCTGCCTGTCTCTCGGCCTGTCTGTCTGTCCACCCCCCTCCCCCCCCCAGCCTAACAGTGTCTCTCTGCCCCCCCCCCCCCCCCCAGCCTAACAGTGTCTCTCTGCCCCCCCCCCCCTCAATTAAAAACAAACAAACTGTATGAAACATTGGAAATACATTGAATAGTTAAGGATGGGATAGGGTGCTGTCAACAGGAAAACATGAACATGGACCTTATCACCCTGACACTACGTGCACATAGACTGTAACAAAGTTATAGCGATCCAGCAACAAAAAAGAAGATTGTTTTCCCTATCCCCCACCGGCGCACCTCCGTCCGTATCCCCGGCCAGTAGAATCGGCCCATTATGCGACTAAGTGTTTTATCATATCCTAGGTGGCCCGCCATGGGGTTATAATTTGCCGCCTGGAATATCGATTCCCGGCGGCCCCGGGGAACCAGTAACTGGGTGATATCCTCTTCCCTGCGAGTGTCACGTAGAAAATAGCCATATTACTATATGTAATATATACATATATGGCTATTTATATAATAGGCTATTTACTATTATATACTGTAAATAGACATTTCTACTTTCACGCCTCCTCCGCGCTGCATTTCCTCGACCTCTCATTGGCTGTGCTGTCCACACGGGTCGTTGCCCATCTCAGACTAGCAGAATGTAGATTCCGTCGGCCGATAAAATGAAACATGTTTGAAAAGATCTGGAGCCCTGCGACGGCCCCTCCGACGGGATCGGCGGTCCTCCGATTGCGTCTCTGAGCCTGTCACATTAAACGAGCGTCCGAGACGGCGCGTCCCCGGGTTTGCAACGACGGGAGGATTTTGTCTCCGACCGCAAAAACTGGTCGGCGACAGCTAAATCGGGGTTAAAATCGTCTAGTGTGTACTCGGCTTTACTCACGGATCCAATGTCCTTCCAAACGAGCAGTCTTGGCTCCGTCTCAAACACAACAGGAAAAGTATGTCCAACTTGGCGAAAGTTTCCGAGTATTTCCAACTTGCGCGAGTTCTTCAACTTGCGACAGTTTTTCAACTAGATGTGATGGCTATCAAAATGATCAAATTAGCCATCGTCCTGGCATGATTGGGTGTTGGTTTCAACGCACACCTCCGTTTGCAACAAGAAACTCTGGACCTTTTCATGAGTGGTCTTAAAATCCAAAGTCCAAATAAAAGTAACAAACGAAAGTAATATATGTTGGTGTACATACCACAGCGCACAGTAGCTGCTGCTTGTTCTCCCGCTGTAGTTGTAGCTGGTGGTGGTGGTGGTACCCCGCCATAAACGTTGTTAGCTGATCCACCAACTAGCTCCTTTGCTCCTGCCAGCCATGCAGTTTCGGATCGCTCATAGCCACTGCTAGCTTCAGCAATGTTTGAAGTGTCTGGGACATGTTTTTTCTTGAAAAATCCATCCATCTGTCGCTGTTTTCGTTTAATTTTTCGAAGTTATTTAACGTGATATCTTATTTGTGCACCTAGCTAGCTAGATCAGCTTTTTGTATCTTTTAGATGGTACTACCGGTGACTTTTAGCCCGTTATTTGCGAGGAGAAAACACAGGCGCCCGAGCATTTCGGCAGGTAAGACTGCTGAGCAGGGATGGTTGAGTCTGCACGGTTCTCATGCCGGTTCACATTTAGACCAATCAGGAGTAGCCCTTGTGTCACGTCGTCAACTGAATGTTTAATGTCATTAATCTGATTTTGGATCAGCGGTTAGAGAGAGATGGGCGTGGATTTAGGTGCACTTTTAGTCAACATCCATTATAGCGCTGATCTAGGATCAGATATATTTTAATCAGCTAAAATGTTCAGAGGTGGATTATTTTTTTAATTTTTTTAGTGGACTGAATCAATTAGTGGCGGAGGAAATTCATTCGTGGCGGCCCGCCACCAATAAATGCATATAGAGGAAACACTGTGATTATACTTTTCAGAGGGCTGACATTTCTGTATTTAATTTGGGGCCTCTGTTGGGAGGTATGCTTGATTAATGATGTCTTGTACACTATGTTTATCTAACATGCATAGACTTATTAATTCATTCAGGCCGGCATTGTAAATAAGAATTTTGTTCTTAATTGTCTCGCCTGGTAAAATAAAAATAAAGGTAAAAATTCCTTCGCTAATGTTTTTTGGCCTGCCTCCTCAGTGAAGGATCCAGAGAATCATCCTCCCCTGTCCCAGGGGAGATGGAGATGAATGAGGGAGTCCTGATGAGGAGACAGAAGCAGATCAATTACGGCAAGAATACACTCGCTTATGACAGATACGTCAAGGAGGTGCCCAAGTGAGTAACACTTTGAATGTGGGTCTCTTGTATAACTCAAGATGTTTGTTTTGATTATTCCTGAGCATCTTTTGTTCATGCGAACTGCAGTTATGACCAGGGATAATGTATTTGATCATCTTATGTTACATACAATTACAGCAGAGGTTAATCTTCAACTCATTGCTGTCTGTCGTTTCTTTAGACACCTGAGGCAGTCAGGAGTTCATCCCAGAACTCCCAACAAGTTTAAGAAGTACAGCAGGCGCTCCTGGGATCAGCAGATCAAGCTGTGGAAGGTGAACCTTCATGCGTGGGACCCCCCTGCTCAGGAGAGCAGCGACCTGCAGCCCATGTAAGACCCTTTCATATATTGGCATTCAGCGTGCACGCGCATAAAACGCGCACTGGCGCTCAAAACAAAGACGTAGTTTCACCAAAAACTAGTATAGAGGGTGGCAACAATTATAATTTCTTAAATAGCGGTTAAGTCATTAAAGCCGAGCAGGTGATTTTATATAGAAGGTGATCAAATACCAACATATCCTACAGCTGCAGCGGAACATGCGGAACGCGCATTACACACACACACACACACACACACACACACACACATGCACACACACACACACACACACACACACACACACACACACTCCAATGAACAATCACCCCCCTCCCTCCAAACATGAAGTACACTGAAGTAAACACAGTATCTGTGTACTCCCCAAAACCAAAACTGACACTAATATTAACCAAAGATTCAACATGGATTTGCTGGTCAATCACATCACCATTGTTTCCCCTGTATGAGTCATGACAGCAGGATATATTGGGTATAACTTTACCCAGCAGGATTCCTACAACAAATCTGCAGGTTACAATGTATACACCGTGCAAATCTCTCGTTTATACTATTCAGCCGTGTGAACACATAAACATAGCTAGCTAAAATAGTGGGACATTTTGTAATGACTTAAATGTGGTGTATATTATTAGAACAGGCATATCAGGAGATTGTGGGTCAGCCTTTCCCATGACGATGAACCAGCCACACAGAGGAGATCACTACTGTATCGATCCCATCCTATTATTGCCTTGAAGGTGGTGGGGGAAGAGGCCTGCCAGTACAGCGTCCCAAAAGCATACCCCCCCCCCCCACACACACCCACGGGAGAAGTCTGCCTTCAGGGCTTTCTGCCAGAAAGCCTTTTTAACTGAACGGCCATGCCGTGCTCACCCCTATACACTCCTTTACCTAACCCTAACCTTACCCACAACCCTGTACATAACCATACAATTACCCACAACCCTTTACCTAACTCTAACCCACTTGGGTGCAATACCCTGTAGGCACTAATAGGGGAAAATAACAAAATGTCCAATAAATATAAAAAGCTGCTCCTGTGAAAACGCTATAAAATATTAATTTACTTTTATTATATATTGACTCTATAAACAATTTAGTAAAGGTAAGGAAATAGCTATACAATTAAATGTGATTGATTTGAGTTCTGTGTCTTATGAGGTGACTCTTAATTAATTAATAATTTTAATTTTGCCATTTAGCAGACGCTTTTAATCCAAAGCGATTTACAATTACGAATTACAGGGACATTCCCCCTGGAGTAACTGAGGGCTAAGTGCCTTACTCAAGGGCACACTAGTAGTGGTGTGGTTTCAGGCGGGATTTGAACTCACAACCTTCCGATCACAAGTCCAACTCACTATCCACTAGACCACCACTACCCCGACTATAAGCGGTGACTTACAGTCTTTCTTTCTTTCTTTACGTCCTTGTGACACTATGTCAAGTCATGGAGAGGAGAGGAGAATTGGAGAGAAGTTAAGACACACTTCAGCACTCATTTTATCACATTTTATTGAACTCTTTATTTCTGAAATAAAACACTCAACATTACATTGATGTTTAGAATCAATTCTCAAACAAAACCAACAGTACTGTTCCAGTATTCAAAAGCATACTGGAAAAACAGGAATAGGCTTTATTATGTATGTACTAAATCTTCATTAACATGTACAGTGAACATGAAAGAGAGTAAGTAGTATCATAATTATTGCAGATTCAAGTAGACATTTTCACAGCAGTGAGGTCTGAGAGATCACAGTCTTCGGGAACACACATAGGAGTATTTATTAGAGCAGGCAACATCATTCCACAGTTTCGGAGCTGCATAGAGACAAAGAGAGCACAAATAAAAATTTAAAAATCGTGACTGAAAAAATAAAATGTTACACATTCTGTTGCAGAGTGGTAAAACACAGTGACTGAACAATTAGAATGATTTGTAATTTCATCAGCAGCATTGCTTTACTAGAGGAAAAGGATCAATAACAAAATGTACCTCCAACGTTCATTTGAAGACAGTTTTCATTTCCTTTCCAGTTATCAGGCTGTCCAATGACCCAGTCTCTGTAGGAGAACCGGGACCCGTCGCTCCACAGCCAAAGGCCCTCCTGAGGAAGAGACAGGAAGAGTTCAGTCAGGGACTTTACACATTAAAGGACCAACCTGAACCATACTGTGCCCTTCCAGCACTGTAAGGGCCTGCATATTGTTCACCTTAATGTGAACAGTCTTCTGCCTAAACTGGACCAAATCAGAGAAATGTTCCATGACAGCAAGGTTCACATTTTGAGCTTCTCTGAGACCAAGTTTGATGAATCAATCAAAGACCCAGAGATTGAAATAGTTAACTACACAGCCATCAGAAACGACAGGAACAGGTATGGGGGTGGTGTCTGCATGTACATTCACAACGATATTATCTTTAACACCCGGTATGACCTGAATCGTGACAAATTAGAATCTGTTTGGGTTGAAATTATCTTTAACAAAGCAAAACCGGTGCTGGTTGGTACTATCTACAGACCTCCCGATCAGAATGATTTCTATGATATTCTTGAGGGGTGCTTGGATGACGTTGACTGTGTGGAAAATATTCTTATTGGGGATTTGAACACGGACATGCTCAGAAATGAAGCATCCGTTTTCAAATCCTTCACTAGGTTTTCTGAATTACACGGTCTCCGTCAACAAATTACCAAACCCACTAGGGTGTGTATTTCTACTCAAACCACCATAGATCTCATTCTAACATCGGATGAGTCCAAAATCTCCAAGAGTGGGGTTATTGTATGTGGGCTAAGTGATCATTACATGATCTTTTGCACTCGTAAAAAACATAAACCCAAGACTGGCGGTCATAAAACTGTAACCACTAGATCCCTTAAATCCTATTCTAGTGAGGCCTTAAACCATAAACTGGAGAATCAAGACTGGTTAGATGAACTAAAATGCACACAGGTTGAAGAGGCATGGCTAGGTTTCAAAACCAAATTCCTAAATATTATTGACAGTATAGCCCCCATGAGAACCACCAGGGTTAAAGCCCGATCGGAACCATGGATGAATCCGGACATTCTAAATGCTATGAAAGTCAGAGACCTAAAATGCTCTGAAGTTCAAAAATGCAAATCAAAATTAGTGAAACACTTAAACGAAGATCACAAAACCCACTTTGAGAAAATTAAAAAACAATGCAACACACTATGCAATCAGGTAATTACCATGACCAAATCTGCTAAGAAAGAATACCTCGATAAACAAACCACGTGACCTTTGGAAGCTACTTAATAGCCAACTAGGTTGCAGTCAAAAACTCAAAACCAGGTCTACAAACATCAGCATAAAATCTGGAGATTCTCTCCTTACAGACAAGCTGGATGTGGCTAAGTGCTTAAACACTTTCTTTACAACAATAGCCACTAAATTAGTTAACAATCTACCACCCCACTCAGGGCGTTATGGTGTAGAGCACATCCGTGCGTTCTACAATAAACTGGGTGTACGCAAAGATGATTTTAAACTCTCCATGGTGTCAAACGATGAGGTGTTTAAAAAGCTGGGCGCTCTACACTCAGAAAAGGCCACGGGCCATGACAATATTCCAGCCAGATTTCTAAAAGACTCAGCTGCCTCCATTACCCCAATCATCACCCACATAATAAACCTCTCCATCAAACAGGGACACGTCCCCCTTGACTTTAAAATAGCAAGGGTAACCCCACTGTATAAAAAAGGAAGCAAATTAGACCCAGGCAACTACCGACCTGTTTCTATTCTTAATTCCATCTCGAAACTTATGGAAAAAATAGTTTATGAACAGGTTGATAGGTACCTTACCGAAAAAAATCTGATGTATGAATTTCAATCAGGATTCAGAACATCCCATTCCACTGACACATGCCTTCTCTATTTGAACGACCACATCAACCATGAGGTGGACTCGGGCAAGTACTGCGGCATGGTCATGCTGGACCTCCAGAAGGCCTACGACACAGTAGATCACCACATATTGTTAGATAAACTGAAAGCAATTGGGTTCGATAGAACATCGGTGAGCTGGATGCAATCCTACTTAGAGGGGAGGGAACAGGTGGTTAGTGTGAACGGAACACTGTGTCCCCCCCTCCCAGTGACCTGCGGCGTTCCACAAGGAAGCATATTGGGACCTTTACTGTTCCTAATATATGTGAATGACATGTCATCAGCATGTGATTGCAATTTGTTCCTGTTCGCGGATGACTCGGCTCTGCTGGTCTCTGACAGGGACATATTGCAGGTGGAAAAAGCGCTAAGCACTGAACTGAGTAGAATCTGCATCTGGCTAGCTGACAATAAACTATCAATACACCTAGGTAAAACTGAAACCATCCTATACGGATCCCCATCTAAACTCAGAAAGGCTGAACATTTTAAAATAAAAGTGGGTAACATTAATATCACAAGAAAAGAGGATATTACATACCTGGGCTCCATCTTAGAGGCAAATCTTTCCGGAGATAAAATGGCAGCAAAAGTAATCAAAAAAGTGAACCATAGAACTAGATTCTTGTACAGGATATCCTCACTTGTCAGTAAAAACACACTGAGGACCCTATCAGGAGCTCTCATTCAATGTCACTTCGACTATGCCGTAACATCATGGTACTATAGAACCACAAAGGCCCATAAAACAAGACTCCAGACAGCCCAAAATAAACTGGTTAGGCTTCTGCTAGGCCTCAACCCTAGGACACATCTAACCGCTGCTCATTTTTTGAGCCTTGATTGGCTACGAGTAGTTGACAGAGTGCAGCAGCTTGCACTGGGCCTGGTCTTCAAGATACGCTACACCACAAAGACACCCAAGTACCTGTCAACATACTTCCAAAAAGTGAACAACGTCCACACATACAACACCAGAGGAAGCTCCACGAACCACGTTCAACCGCGTTGCACCACAAACAAGGGGTTAAACTCGTTTGCAAACTATGCAGTAAAAATGTGGAACGCCCTTCCTATAATCTTAAAGGAGTGCAAAACACTGCCCACCTTCAAAACCACTCTCAAAAAACATTTACAGGAGGCTGCAATCCGTAACTGGACCAAAAATCAGATTAAAAGACCCGAACTACCCACTGTACATACTTTGTGTTTTGTCCCCCGTACATACTTTGTGTTTTGTCCCCCGCCCCCACCGGTGGTGTATGTCCCCACCTGTCCTACCCGCTGTACATACCTTATGTTTTGTTGTATTGTTCTTCCCATGATGGATGTATGTTTATCTTGTAGATAGTAATAGGTATTTGTCTGTATTATCTTGTAGATAGTACTAGTTTTTTTTTGTCTGTCTTACATGTAACGATGAATTGAGAATCAAGGACCCCAATTGAAATAAGCCAGTGGCTTTCTTGGGTTTTTATCCTGTTAGTTGACCTTGTATGTAATATGTACTTTCATGTACCTACTTCTGCAAATCTTCTAATAAAGTTTTCAATCAATCAATCAAACAGTACAATTACCGTACTATAGTGGATGTGTAACAGAGCCAGCCCAGTTCGGTTCAGCTTGGCTCAGCTCAGCTCTGTCATGTGAATTATGGCTGTGATATGTTATGTTATCAGACCAGCTCAGTTCAGCATGCTTTTTGAAACTGTTTGTTATTACTTTGCATCATCCATTCATCACCAATTATTTCAGTATTTCAGTAATGTTTTTAATCATAAGCCATATCACCCATATTGCTGTTCTCAAGGCTGGTTAATGATGTGCCTTTACACCTGGTGGAGGTGGAAATTGGAGGATGGGCTCATGTAATGAATGTAATGGAGAATGGTATAAAACACGTGTTTGATAGCATTCCTCATTACGCTCCATACTTTACAATGAGCCCATCCTCCAATTTCTACCCCCACCAGCCTCCCCTGCTTCACACATAACCTATAGGTAAATGAATACGTACATGGGTAGCGTCTTGGCCACCGATCCAGGTCATAGGATAAACACCAGTGTGTGTCCATATCAAGTTCTGAATGAAGTGATGTTCTTCAGTGCTGTGGATAGCCGCCAGGTTCCCCCCCCTGGAACTAGGGATGCTCCGATTTATCGGCCACCGATTTAAATCGGCCGATTTCACTCCAAATGACTTTCACTCCAAATGACCCGATCGCAAAAACCGATCTTTTTTTTTTTTTCCTCCTGGGGAAGACAGATAACTGAACAGAAAACATAGGAGGACGTAACAGTATGTAAACCATGAAGGCCACGTTTATGATGTCTTTTATACAGCCATATCACTGACTTGGGCTTCAGGCCCTAACTGGGTGATAGGCCAGACTTTTACTATGCCATAAAAATGGGTCTGCGTTTGCTTGGTGCCTAATGGATCAAAACTTTTGTCTAAAAAGCAAAAAATATGTAGGCTATCCAGTCAGTAGGCCTACAGTTATGTATTTAAAAAAAAATCGGTATCGGTATCAATATCGGTTGATCTTGAGGGAAAAAATCGGTGATCGGTATCGGCCCCAAAAATCCAGATCGGAGCATCCCTACCTGGAACACACAGTTCCTCTGGAGAGAGAGGGGGGGAGGGGGGAGACACATGAGTTCACGTACAGTAGCCTTACATGTCAACTACAGAGTATGTGAGTCATTCTGTAATGCTCTCAGGAGAGAAATTGAGAAGTGGAGAAATGGGACACACATCAGATGGAACACAGGTGTCATTCACTGTAAGGCTGAATCAGTGAAACAGTTTTACCTCTGACTCGCCCCATGTCATTTCAAGGGGGTAATACGCATAGCAGCGTCTCCCATACTTGGACCATCCTGATGGACAACTCGTCCTGCTCTGTGGCCCCTCCTCCTCCATCCTCTCCAGCTGGTCTGTAAGGAGGAGACACACGTTTACTCAATACACACCCTACTGTATAACTAGGGCCAGGAGAATTCCCTCACCAAATGACCTTGACAGGAAAATTCAGGGCTATAGTTATATAGTGTATGACCAGGGCCCAGAGGTTTTATGGATAAGATTATATGGTCAGGAAAAACTCCTGTCTCTATTTGGAACTGACAACTTACAAATGTACAGCATGGTTTGTGACTCAAACACTCACCAAGAGTGATTTCTTGCTCAGCATCTCCAGGGTTTCTGCTAGGAGAGCAAAATATGATTTTTTGTTTACCAAGATGGTTCTCTTTATACATCATATCCTCTCAGAAGATAGAGACAGTCAACATTAAAACATATCTTTTTTTAAAACTTGTTGCACTCTTCACTTTAACCAGGAAAACACACTCACCAAGAGGTAGTCCTTGTTCAGCATCCATCTCCTCTAGTGCTGTCCCAAACGACTATTTTTCTAACGATTAATCTAGCGATTATTTTATCGATTATTCGATTAGTCTAACGACTAATTTATCGATAAGTCTAACGATAATTTTTGTACTGTAAAAAAAAAAAAAAAAAAAAAAACTTTTTTGTCTCCACCTCACTGCTATGTTTAGCCAACTTGAATGCCAACATGGCCATTTAGAAGTCTGTCCATCACCACAACACATAGCTAGCTAACGTTACTCTCGCTGCTTGTTATGATTAGCTAAATTGATGCTAACGTAGCATGCGAGCTACGAGCTAGATAACGTACAGTAGGTGCTCGCACCACAATGACAATAGGCTACCGTAGCTAGCCAGCTACATAGCTAACGTTACTAACACCAGAAGACAAGACATACGAACTGTGGTGAGCTACATTGCTTGTGTAACATTAGCTAGTAGCTATCCATTTTCACTCATACACTTAATTGTCCCGCCTGGTAAAATAAAGGCAAAAAAAAAAAAAAAAAAAAATTTCTTTTTTTGCGACTAACCGACGCATATTACGCTAACCGACGTATTGACGTAGTCGGTGACGTCGACGACGTCGAATAATCGTAACAGCCCTAATCTCCTCAAAGATCTCTGTATCTGTAAAAAGAGGTTGTTCAGGGTACAAACTCAAACTATAGTCTTCTATAACTGGACATGACTAGTAAGTAAACACCAGACTCTTGTTCATTAAACGCAACGTAGCTTGTAGTTTTTACAATAGTTTGTAACAGATAACCAGCCTAGTAAAGTAGACTGACCCAGGGGCAGAGGCTGTTCCTCAACCATGATCTCTGGCCTCTGCTCCAGGTTGTATCCCTCGTCACCCATAGACTCTACAGTAACATACAGTAGGCATTGGTCAGGGGAAGGAAACTGTTTTCAGAAGTTCTCCAACCCTGTTGCCTTGTAGAGATATTGACAGTCAGATAACGGATAGGTTGATAACACACTCACCCACAGGAGGGAGCTGTTCTACAACAGTGTCCAGTAAGGGCTCTGTAACAGAGAGTGGTGTGAGCAGAACCAAACACTAATGAAACAAAGCATGGACTTTCATCAACATCTCAAACCTGACCACGGGATATCTAGACTCTGTTTCTACCAGGGGTTGAGTTTCACACACTCACCAAGAGGAGGGAGCCCTTCCACAGGCACCACCAGTACGGGCCCTGAAACAAGGACAGGCAAAGTTAGAGTAAAGGTTGGACCTCAACTACTAAACAAACGAAATAAACAGACACCTGAAGTTTGAGTTACAAAGAATTACAGGAGATCTTTGGTTTTGTCTCTCTTACCTGCTGCACCCAGGGCAACGGCAGCGCAGAGAAGCAGAGAAATGCTCAACATCGTCATGGTGATGATAGGTTTCTGAAAAGAAGACACACAGAACAATTAAAGCATCATAATGCTAGAAATCTGAATTCATTGAAAAACAACATTTAAAACAGCAAATATCATTAGAAAGCGTGAGGAGAGGACTTACCTGTTAGAGAGTGAATCTCAGGTAAGTTCTTCAGGTTCTGATCAATGAGAGACAGAGGAGCACGTTTATACATTTAACTCACATGGCCATAAGGAAACAACAATAGATTTTCAAACATTAACGAATTACATTAAATGATAAGGTATTTCCTTGTAATTTTTCCTTTGCACTCAAAAACATCTGTGTGACCTGTGTTTATTGGCTGTTGATAAGGATCATAAACTTTATAAACGGCCATAAACTTTATAAACGGGTCATTGGGATTAACATTTTCTGATACATTTAGTTAGGTTACTTATGATACTTTATTGATCTGAGAGTAAATAACTGAAACGTGATACATGTGATGGAATCATAATAGATAGGTTTCAACACGTGAGGTAGGGTTCTTGTTGTTGATCGTAATGATGATGATGATGATGATGATGATGATGAAGAAGAAGACTGTATGTAGGAACAGGCTACCTACAAATCCCATTCGGCATAATGTATTTGACTTGCCTGACCTATAATTAATCATCTTTTGGTATAAATATAAATCTGATTGTTTGTATCTGTGCTCAGGGCTTTATCGAGCAACAGTCTGAGATTAGGTAGAATTAGTGTCCACTAGGTGGCGACAATCAACCAGAAATGAATCAAGGCCAACACACTGAAACATGCAAATGCTGTGTACATTGCAGTGATATACGCGCAATTATATACGTAAACAAATACACTCCTAGATGCTCATTGTGTCTGAAAAGACACATATATTTGAATGAATTTGTTAATTATAACTTTGTACATTATAAATAAATAAAAAAACGTGCCACTTTTGTCGACGCACCTAGCTCCGCCCCCATGATGAAACGTCAGCACTAGATACACGGAAGAGATTCACAAACAAACTTTGAGCTCCTGCTCTTTAACTAACCTGGTCGGGGTGAATCAGAGAGGTTATCACCTTGTCAAGGCGGTTAGCCAGAATGTTTGATAATATCTTACTATCGCAGGAGGTTAAACTGATAGGTCTGAAATTCTTACAATCTAAAGGGTCCTTCCCTTCCTTCAAAATAAGGGTAATAATGGCCTCCGATAGTGTAGGAGGAAGTTTTCCCTTTTCCAGGGCTTCATTATAGGTGTTTAGTAGTAATGGAGCAAGTTCTTTGGAGTAGGCCTTGTAGAACTCGGCCGTGAAGCCATCTACACCTGGCGCTTTACTTGAAGGTAGGTGCTTAATAACGTCAACTATCTCCTCAATAGTAATATGTGAGTCAAGACTCTCAAGCTGGTCCTCAGATAACGACAGAAGATTGAGAGTTGCTCAAAAATAAGTGATGTCTGTTTTGTTCACCTTTGACTCAGAAGTGTAAAGGTTTACATAGAAGTCTCGGAATGCACCATTTATTTCTTTGGGGTCATAAAGAAGATGCCCATCGCCCCCCCTAATGGCTGGAATAGTGCTCCGTGCTTCTCTTTGTTTAATATATCTGGCGAGTAGTCTACCGGCCTTATCTCCCTCCTCAAAATATTTTTGTCAAGCCCGAAAGAGACAGAATTCAGCCTTTTTGGTCATAATTGAATTAAATTCAAATTTTAGTTTAGTCAACCTGGTAAGATTGACAGATGATGTATTTTTTTTAAACTCTGACTCTGCGACTTTGATCTGTTTCTCTAGTTCCTGTAGTTTAGCAGAGTGTTCCTTCTTTTTAAACGAAGAATGTTGAATTATATGACCTCTCGAAACAGCTTTCAAGGCTTCCCAGGCTATCCCTGCAGATGGGGCTGTTGGTGATTTTTGTTTCTATATAGAGCTCGATTTGTGATCTAAGTGATTCCTTAAAAGTCTCATCCAGTAAAAGACTAGAATTTAGTCTCCATCTAGTCGACCTATTCTGCCTATTAACGGACAGTATATGGAGAAATATTGGACTATGATCCGACAAGATTATATTGCCGATGTCACTCGATGCTACAGCGGACAACAATGACTGAGAAACCAGAAAGAAGTCTATCCTAGAGAAAGAACTGTGGGGGGAAGAGAAGAATGTATAATCCCTTGAAGACGGGTTTTGTAGCCGCCAGACGTCCACCAGACCAGACGCCCTGGACAAATCTTTGAGCACCATATGCGCTCTAGAAGTGCGGGTTAATGAAGAGCTACGATCCAACACCGGGTCCATTACTTCATTAAAATCGCCACCCATAATAATGGGATAGTCTCCCATGTCATTAAATTTCTTTTCAAGTAGTCCAAAAAATGCAGGGTCGTCTATATTTGGGCCGTACACATTTGCTAGTATAATATAGTTACCCTGAATCTCACATAGCATCAGTAGAATTCTCCCTGCCTCATCCGTACTCTCTCTTAGACATTTGAATTGTAGTTGCTTATTAATTAATATTGCCACCCCTCTGCTGTTACTACTGCCACAAGCCGCCCCCACATAGCCCACCCAGTCACAACAAAGTCTCCGAGATTCTTGTACTAGTAGGTGGGTCTCCTGCATAAATACTATGTCACATTTCTTGGCTTTAATAAAAGTTAATACTTTCTTTTTCTTGACTGCATTATGAAGGCCTCTGACATTCCAGCTCATGATCTTCAAACCGTTTTTCCTACTAACTGATATGATGAAAAGTTAATGTTACACAAGTCCTGCTGTAATTTCCATAATAACATTTTTTTTAATGTCCTCTCTATTCCTGACATCACCAAATTATGAGAGACAACAAACAGGATACAACTATACATACATACAATAAACACTACAAATACGTGTCTATAGACAGACACATAACCCACCCTCATTTTGGTCCGTGACTCTCTAACTAACAGCTGCACAGAATGCCCCGCCCCTCCCCGCTTCAAAGCTCGTGGCCGAGCCCATCTCCTCTCTACCTATCTAACCCAATCACACGTCATAATAATAACAAAGTACACACCTCTTAAACTGTATAGCGGTGGTTTTAAACATTGACACAGTCTGGTATGTGAAGAAAACAAATTGCTGGAACCAAAACACCCACTTTCACATCCAAAGTTTAACATCCATAGACGGTAACCCACACAACCCTGTTGTGTATGCAAAGTATAGGCTATATAACTCTATGCATGGGCCTATATGTATAGTATATATATTAAAAGAAAGAGAAGAAAAAAATGAAAAATAAAGTAAAATAAAACACGTTGATAAGTTTCACATCCAGAATTTAACCTTTAACAGTGTAAATTCGTAACGATATCAGCTTAACATCGCCTCATATAAAGAGTTTACTAACCTCACCCCCGTGATTTCTCTGAGGCAGGTTATTACTCGTAAACCCAGGGAAAAAGGAGCACAAACGCCGCGACAGTCATCACAGGGAGTGAATGTAATCCATTGCCCCTTTGTGGTCGTCAAATCGGCGCTTTCCTTGCTCCGATCTCACAGTGAGGATTGCTGGATAATCCAGAGAGAATTTGATGCGTTTATCATGAAGCACCTTCTTTCACTCGTTGAACTTCATGCGCTTCTCAATCAGCAGCTTGGAGTAGTCGGCAACGACCATAACGCGATGGTCCTTCCAGGTGACTGTGCCCATCTTGCGTGCAGCCTCGGTGATACGGTTCCGATCCTGGAATCTCAGGAATTTGCCGATGATGGGTCGCGCTGGTAGCTGTCGGTTATCCGGACTCTTGCGCAGTACCCCAAGCCTATCTGCTCTGTCGACCTCCAGTCCCCCGGGGAAGTTGATGTTCAGAATCTCCGGTAGGCAATTAACAAGGAAGGAGAGGGCATCCCCATCCTCGCAGCCCTCCGGAAACCCGATGAAACGTAAGTTATTCCTCCGCTCCCTGTTCTCGATGTCATCAACTTTTTGCCGAAGGTCCTCCACTTCTGTGGCTGTCGCTGGGGGGTTAGCCTGCTGGCGGTCGTTAGCCTCCTCCAGGAAGGATAGACGGCTCTCAACTTGAGAAATGCGGTTGACGATTTCAGACAATTTGTTATCAGTGGCACTTGTTGTAACCCGAATAGCCTGCAGCTTCTTATCGTGGGTCATGATTAGTGCGGTGATTTTGGCAAGCTCTCTGAGTACATTCCCAGGGACGGTGGCTTCACGTGTAGCTGTACTAGCTGTGTCGTGAGTTTGACTAGTACTCGCGGCAGCCACCTTGTTCGCTTCGTCTCGGCCAGAGTCATCTTTAGGCGCAACCGTGCCGCTTCTTAGTTTGTGCATTATTGCACTGGATGTTTAACAAGGTAACAAAGTAAAAAAGTGGGCTCTTTGTCGAGTTTCACAACAAATTTTGAGGAGGGATAGGCTTAGCTCTTCCTCACGCCGCCATTCTCGTCAACCACTCACGTGACCTATTCTATGGTTATTTAAAAATAAACATTATATGTATACTTTTTCTACCACTGCCTCTGTGGGAGTTCATTTAAATGTGACAGGACATGTGTGACGAGACGTCATCGAACTGCGATGTGGGCGCAAAGTGCAAAGGCTTCAAATTTGCGTTCAATGTTTTTTACACCCAAAAATCTGATTTCGTTTTTTTGTCACCAGACACAAGTTAAGGTTTTGAACTACCCACTCGTTATTTTTTCGAGCAGTTTTACGATAGTTAAATACGTGTACTTAGTCAACAAAATAAGCTTATTTTTCGCCTGAATGCTTCTGAGAACTTGGGGGCGGGCTCAATCGACGTAGCCAATAGCTGGGCGAGGGGGAGGGATAAAAAGCCACATGCAGGAAGCAGCGTGCTTTTGTTTACACCAGAATGTGTTCGACTAGACTCTAAGGTAAGATCTTCTATGTATGTACATGCCTTTGTTAGTTAAGTTAGTTGTTAGTTACTAGTTGAAACCAGTGTGTTCGTGTATTTAGACATTTCTTTATTATTACCCACGAGCAACTAACTGAAAGCACATTGTTCCGTCTGCAAGCTGAAGATTGTTAGCATGCTAGCATTGTAGCTCGGTATTCTGTCTATGTTGTAAGTACGGTTAGTATGTCTACGTTGTAAAAGTTGTAAGACTCATGTTCAGTGTGTAATACTGGAATACTGTAACATGTCAAGTGTAATAGATTACAGAAATGTTAAAAGTTTAAAAACATGTGCTTTCTTTGTTAGAAACGAGCTAGCCGCTAGTTGGCTAATGCCAAACACACTACTCTGATGATTTTCAATACATGTAATGTTTTTCTTCTCTTCCTCTTTTTTCTATTATTACCTTCTCCCTTACGTCCACTGACCCTCATCTACTACCTGGAGTTACTATGGAAGTATGGAGTTGGACAAACATACTTAGTTACCAGCACTTTAGGTAATTATCATTATCATGTTAGGCTAGCTATTTTATGAACATGGTATGATGGTATGGTAGTATTTTATGAACATGGTATGGTAGTATTTTATGAACATGGTATGGTAGTATTTTATGAACATGGAGTGCCAGTAACTGTAGGCAATATGTTAATGTACTATCTTCTTTCTGTTGCAGCTTTGATGCCCCCCACCCCACCAGACACAGCAGCTCAGAACATGACTGTTTAACTCAGAGCCGAGTGCTCATTGAAGTACACCACACACTCTGGCAATATTTTGTTGAATAACAAGAACAGTTGGGCATAGATACAGCATTTTGAACTGTGTCATGATTTATTAGCTATTGATAGTCAATTCACAGACCTTGCATGCTTACCTGTGTATAGTCTGTTGTATGTTCTCAGTTGTCGCCCTCAGTTCCAACTATACTTGTACTTGTTGCATGGCAAATAAAACTTGAAACTGAACTATAAGGCTGGACATTGACCACTGAGCACTACACTATTTCCAGCACAAGACATCAGCAAATTACTCTGTTATTCTTAT
Organism: Nansenia antarctica; assembly: GCF_963989245.1. Classification (NCBI taxonomy): domain Eukaryota; kingdom Metazoa; phylum Chordata; class Actinopteri; order Argentiniformes; family Microstomatidae; genus Nansenia; species Nansenia antarctica. Next base: position 24,958,338 of record NC_137687.1, read on the forward strand.
TCTGATTGATGATTTGTTTGGATCATTAAAATAACAACAGTTACAACTACCTTAACGCCTCCATAATAATAAGCTGGCTAATTAGCTACAGTAATAACATTGCTAGGTGATAATGTTAGCAATAGCTAGCTAAGTACTGTAAAGTTCTCTTTGAAAAGTCTATCTGACCCAGTGACTAACACTAATGTTTGCACACTGATTGTACTTTGCACAGCTTGTCGCACTATTGTTCTGCTGTAGTGCGACTACCATCACTTATACTTATCACTTTATTACTTATTATTGTGACTATGTACCTTGTTGAAGAACCAAAGTGAAATATTGTTATTCTTGTGTACTGTCAAATAAATTCTGATTCTGATTGAAGACTGTTTTGTATCATTAAAAGACAACAGATAACAGATAACAGTTACAACAACCATAAATAATAAGCTGGGTAATTAGCTTAGGTAATACCTTGCTAGGTAATAATGTTATAGCTGTATAACTATAGCTGTCTGACCCAGTGACCAGTATTGACAGCTGATAGCTGTCAATCTAGAGGGGGAGTGGTTGGGGGTGGGGTTGACCAGCTATTGTTACCGCCCATTACCTGCCGGTGTGAAGGTGTGAAAAAGTCCCAAATCTTTCAAAGCCGTTTCCTCAGGATTTAGTTTTCAGGGTTAACCAGTTTCAAATACTCATGTCGTCTTACATTTTTTCCCGATGTCTATGTATGACACATCATTTGAAAGTTTACAATCTGTAGTTTAAGCATATGTAAAAAACAGAAAAATGACTTTGCCCCCTCCTTGATCATTCCACCAGATCGCGTCACATATTTGGTATTTATAGACTTAAGTATGTACACACTTTTATTTTGCCTGTCTGTGTGCGGCTCTTTAATCCATTCATTAAAAGTGTGTGGCTCGCTCGCTGTGTCTCAATAGGGGTCGTTTTGGTTTAGCAATTCATGGCACTCGCCATACCTGCATAAAAAAAATCCCCTGAAAATTGTATCTGAAACACGTGTTGTCATGTTGGTGATTTTAGCCACAACGGTAACTCAACATCCTCCCGGCTCCATCTCACCCCCCCAGCCGGGCGCTGTAGTGGAGCGCAGGGTTGCCAGACGGGATTGACAATTTCAAGCCCAACCAGTCTAAAAGCTGCCGAATCCACCCGTCCAGAGTGACCAAAAGTAGCCCAATCTGGCAACACTGGAGCGGGACATCGGTTCCTCAATAAACAAGCCATGAGTAACGTTAATGTTAAAACCTTGTCCACGATTTTTATTCATTCAGGTGGGTTAAACAAACTGTATAAACGCCATAATACTGTTGGTTCAAATGTAATATATTAATGAATGAATGAATGAATGAATGAATGGTCTTTATTGTCATTGCTATAGTACAGGTACCAAACAACGAAATTTAGGAGGGGTGGCTCCCCTGGTGTTAGGAAAGAAAAAAAAAAAAAAGGGAAAGGAGCTGGTTTACATAAATAAAGGCTATGTACACTATCCACTATACTATACTGTACAGATAGACGACTAGGGTTGTCATATTGCACATAGTGTTATTGCACATTCATTTAAAGTGTCGCAGTTTGCAGGCTTGAAATGTACATATTTGTGCCTCAGCACTACACCTGATTTTTTCAATCCAGCAGCTGCCATCAATCCGTCCAGACTGTCCAGGGCCCAGAACCTAGGTCTTTGCTGTGTTCAGGGCCTGGATGGCCCTGGGGTAGAAGCTGTGCTTCAGTCTGTTTGTCCTTGCGGCCATGGTCCTGTACCGCCTTTTCGAGGGCAGCCGGGCAAAGTGTTCGTACCCAGGGTGGGTTGGGTCTCTGGAGATCTTGGAGGCCTTCCCGAGACAGCGTGTGTTGTACAGCTCTTCCAGAGAGGGGAGGGGGGCGCCGGTGATCTTCTGGGCTGTTCTCACGACTCTCTGTAGCGCATTTCTCTCCGCGGTTGTGCAGCTGGAGAACCAGTTGCAGATGCCGTAGGTGAGGATGCTCTCCACTCCGCCGCGGTAGAAGGCCACCAGTATCTCCTGCTTGTTGTGTTCCTTCCTGAGGACTCTCAGGAAGTAGAGCCGCTGTTGTGCCTTCTAATGAACAAGTTCATGTCATGTTGTGTCAGTACAAACATGTTCTAATTACATTTTATTTTAGTGAAAAACTCGACCTAACGTCACCCGCGATTGTGAAGCTAACTGTAACAAGCTAATTAGCGAATGTTAAAGGGTACAACAACAGCTAGTTTAATGTCAACCATGTCTCTATTCTCAATAATTTCTGTAATAATTGTACCAAATTGGGGCCAGTAACACTAACTTACATTTACATTTTGTTTTTTACATTTTTGTTATTTAGCAGACGCCTTATTCCAAAGCGACTTACAATCAATACATTTCAATGCTAAGCATGTGAATCATCAGTCCACCATTCGTGGCAGGAAGAGTAATCTAGCCCAGGCTCGGGGCCATTGATAGAAGGAGAAACCTTCTTCTACCACCTTGTTCTAAAACCCTTTTTTTTGTGTTTTTTTTATACTGGAGGAACAGAGAAGCAGTACAAAGGGGGCGATAGAAGTTCTTAAGGACACAGTAGAGGGGAAATCGGACGTCTTTAGGAGACGTAGTGCTGAGGGGCAGAAGGTGTTACCTGAAGAGGTGGGTCTTCAGTCTACGACGGAAGATGGGTAGTGACTCTGCCGTTCTGACAGCCGTGGGGAGCTCATTCCACCAGCGGGGAGCCAGAGTTGTGAAGAGAACTAACTTGTGTGTGAGTAAGTTATATGTGTGTGTGCAAGCATGTTTTTGATATTGTCAATCGTCTCACTTGTAATAGGTGAGCTGTAACACAAATATGCCAGTGAGAAAAAGGAAAATGGACATAACAAGGATCTTTTTTGGTCAAAGGGCAGCAGAGACAAGTACAGGACACAGGTGAGGTCTTACAATACTAGTGTTTTAACAGTGCAGTTGATTTAGAGTTGAGATTAGCTAAATATGTAATGTTTTGTTTCTAAGGAGATTGAACCAGGTCCACCTGCTAGGAAAGATGTAGATTACTACCTACATACTGTAGCCGTCTCCTTTATTCATTACCTTAATGTAATATAAGTCAATTGTATAGAAACAACTCACCAAAATAGACTATTGCACAACTGATTTGAAACCCCCCCTCAACCCCCCCTATTCTGTACCTTGCCATACCTTGGCTTTTGCTGAAATGACACCACTGGTCTCATAGCCTATTGGAAATGTATTGCGTGTGTGTGAGTGAGAGCTTTTGTGAGCCTGCATGTATGATGTGGCTCTTTCTGGTACCCCAACAATTCTTTGGGGCTCTTAGTCTCCAACTGGTTGGCCACCCCTGGGGCCTCATTTATAAAAAGGTACTTGAACGTCATCTTTGACTTTCACTTTAGCACATTTTTCTAAACGGACGTAAGCATTATTTATAAAACGAGCTGCGCTTGTTTAACATTGCGTACGTGCTTCCTTCTATAAATACCAAATATACTTTAGATTGAACGCAGGTGAATAGCGGCTCAAAGAAAAGCGGCTGAATTAAGCCAAGTGCTAAAATATAGGGAAGGCGTTGGTCTGGAAGCGGGAGAGGGCAGAGAAGGGTGATTTAACGTTTGAATACTAACCAGGCAAATGCTTATACTCAAGTTGTAAAAGAAAATAATTTCTTAACTCATTTTCTCGGCTGATAACAACATCGTTAATTTTATTACAAGCACATTCACTTCGCATGAATTACAGTATAGGCAGTGCGGCTCACATGCCTGAAATAACTCTGCATAACCAGTAGGTAATACCCGACGTAGAGCTACGATCGTTTCCAGAGCAGTGGTATAGTTACTCTCCTGTGTGTGTTCTCTGATGCCTCTTCAGGCTTCCTCCTTCACTAAAACTCTTCCCACATTGGGAGCAGTGGTATGGTTTCTCTCCTGTGTGTATTCTCTGGTGAATCTTTAGACTTCCTGATTGATTGAAACTCTTCCCACATTGGGAGCAGTGGTATGGTTTCTCTCCTGTGTGTGTTCTCTGATGCTTCTTTAGGGATTCTGCTTGATTGAAACTCTTACCACACTGGGAGCAGTGGTATGGTTTCTCTCCGGTGTGTGTTCTCTGATGAATCTTCAGGCTTCCTCCTGTACTAAAACCCTTCACACACTGGGAGCAGTTGTATGGTTTCTCTACTGTGTGTGTTCTCTGATGAATCTTTAGGGATTCTGCTGTATTGAACCTCTTCCCACACTGGGAGCAGTGGTATGGTTTCTCCCCGGTGTGTATTCTCTGATGCTTCTTCAGGCTTCCTCCTTCACTAAAACTCTTCCCACACTGGGAGCAGTAGTATGGTTTCTCTCCTGTGTGTACTCTCTGATGACTCATTAGATGTCCTGCTTGATTGAAACTCTTCCCACACTGGGAGCAGTGGTATGGTTTCTCTCCTGTGTGTGTTCTCTGATGAATCTTTAGATTTTCTGCTTTACTGAAACTCTTCCCACACTGGGAGCAGTGGTACGGTTTCTCTCCTGTGTGTGTTCTCTGATGAATCGTTAGATGTCCTGCTCGAGTGAAACTCTTATCACACTGGGAGCAGTGGTATGGTTTCTCTCCTGTGTGTGTTCTCTGATGCTTCTTTAGGGATTCTGCTGTATTGAAACTCTTATCACACTGGGAGCAGTGGTATGGCTTCTCTCCTGTGTGTATTCTCTGATGCTTCTTCAGGGCTCCTGCTTCACTAAAACTCTTCCCACACAGTGGGCAGCGGTAGGTCTTCTCTCCGGTGTAAGTCTGTGGGTGTGTTTTAAGGTGATTCTTCCGCCTCGAGCTCCTGTGTTGTTGATGGTTTCCTGGTGTGGTGGAGCTGGGCTCGCTGTCTGAACCTGGGTTGGAGCTCTGCTGGTCTGTAAGAATAGGAACATATACAGGGTTACATAGGCAAGTTTATTTGTATAGCACATTTGATACAACAAGGGCAATTCAAAGTGCTAAAATAATAGTGCTTTAAATAATAAATATGCTAATATTTGACAATTGACAGCGCTGTAAATAGTGTCATTCTTGCATCAAAGTGCTTTACATACAGCATTAGGATATAAAGAAAGAAAAACAAATATAGAAATTAAATATCAACATTTAACAAGATAATAGGCAATGAATACAAATATATGAATTAAAGTGTTCTCTATCTAAGTATGTCTCTCAGAGAGCACCTCCTACAAGCATCGTACCACCATACAGGATTACGGTCAGATTATCACGGGGAGTGGCTGCACATGCAGAAGAGGTTAATTATCATTATTAAAAAATAATAGTCATAAATATGCTAATATTTGAAAATTGATATACATTATATACTGTATCATAAATACACTTTATACACATTATATACTGTATCATAAATAACATTGTATTTGTTCCATGTTGTTCCATGAAAATCAGTTGAGGATTACAGACATAATCAAATGTAGGCTACTGCAAGTACTTTGCTGCGATAGCTATAGCGAGACCTACTGTACAGTTTATCATTCATAACTGTCTGTATATAGACATATAATATCCTATCACTACTGCGTATGTAACTGGGGTAAAACCTGTTATAGAAATAGCTTTATACGAGGTAGATTTAGAACATGTCAGGATACTGGGAGGTAGAACGCACTTATCTCGGAAAAGTCATGAAAGGAGGGTCCTGAAATTTGATAAACTTCAAAGGTAGAATTTATTTTTACTCACTAGGTCAAATGACCCCACCCATGGCTGTTCTAGTGTTAATGACCCCACCCATGGCTGTTCTAGTGTTAATGACCCCACCCATGGCTGTTCTAGTGTTAATGACCCCACCCATGGCTGTTCTAGTGTAAATGACCCCACCCATGGCTGTTCTAGTGTTAATGACCCCACCTATGGCTGTTCTAGTGTTAATGACCCCACCCATGGCTGTTCTAGTGTTAATGACCCCACCCATGGCTGTTCTAGTGTTAATGACCCCACCCATGGCTGTTCTAGTGTTAATGACCCAACCCATGGCTGTTCTAGTGTTAATGACCCCACCCATGGCTGTTCTAGTGTTAATGACCCCACCCATGGCTGTTCGGGTGTTAATAATCTCGTTCAAAGCTCTGAATAATTGTGTGACAGTAGAGTGAAAGCCAAAGGACGTCAGCTGGAGCGGCTTTCAAGAAAAACCGGTCTCACTGTTCACAAACAGATGCACCATGCCCACATCCTCCTTTACAAAGACGCCCTCTCCTCAGCCAAATCCCAATATCTTACAGACAAAATCACTGCTGGTGCTGGGAACACCAGGGCCCTGTTCTCAGTGGTCAACTACTCACTCCGCCCCCCCGACTCCCTTCCCCCACACTTCTACTCCACTGACCACTGTAACTCCCTGATGTCATTTTTCAACTCAAAAATAGCCAACATCCACCAGCAACTGACCCCTTTGTCCATCTCCCCTATCTCCCCATCTCTGTACCTCTCTCCTGCTTCCATCTCCCCTCTGCTGCCGATTTATCTAAACTCATCGGAAATCCAAGCCATCCCCAACTTGACCCCCTGCCCTCCTCCCTGGTCATAGCCTCCCTCCCCTCTCTCCTGCCCCTGATAACTGCAATCATCCATTCCTCCCTCACCTCTGGTTCTGTCCCATCATCTCTCAAATCCGCAGCCATAACACCTATTCTGAAGAAACCTGGTTCAGACCCCAACATCTTCAATAACCTCCGTCCCATCTCCAACCTGCCATTTCTTTCAAAAATCATGGAAAAAGTGGTGGCTTTACAGATTCATACTCATCTCTCAAACAATAACCTCTATGAACAGTTCCAGTCTGGCTTCCGCCCCCTTCACAACACAGAAACAGCCCTCCTCAAAATCACAAATGACCTCCTGATGGCAGCTGACTCCGGACTCATATCCATCCTCATCCTACTCGATCTGAGCGCCACTTTTGATACTATATCGCACTCCACCCTCCTTAACCGTTTAGCCTCCATTGGTATATCTGACACCCCTCTACACTGGTTCCATTCCTATCTCTCTGGCCGCACTCAATTTATACAGTTAAAATCATTCACATCCCATCCGTCCACCCTCTCCTCTGGTGTTCCCCAGGGCTCTGTCCTTGGCCCTATCCTCTTCATCATCTACCTCCTCCCACTTGGTCTGATTTTCCATAAATACAACATTCATTTCCACTGTTATGCGGACGACACCCAGCTCTACGTTTCCTCCAAACCCACTTCCACCCTCCCTCCCTCCTCCCTCTGTGCCTGTCTACATGAACTTAAATCCTGGTTCACTTCAAATTTCCTCAAACTAAACAGTAATAAAACAGAGGTAATTCTCATTGGCTCCAAATCCACACTCACCAAGCACCCCAGTTTCACCCTCAACATTGACAACTCCTTGGTTTCCCCCTCCCCCCAGGTTAAGAGTCTGGGTGTCGTCCTCGACAGCACCCCTTCATTCCACTCCCACGTCAACAACACCATCAGGTCTGTTTACTTCCATCTTCGTAATATCAACCGCCTCCGCCCTTCACTCACTCCCAACAGTGCCGCAATCCTGGTCCACTCCCTCGTCACTTCCCGCCTAGATTACTGTAACTCCCTTCTCTTTGGTCTCCCCCACAAACTGCTCCACAAGATCCAACTGGTCCAGAACGCTGCTGCCCGTATTGTCACCAGAACCCCCTGTCATCATTCACATCACCCCCATTCTCCACCAACTCCACTGGCTCCCCATCAAACACAGCATCGATTACAAAATCCTTCTCCATACTTTCAAGGCCATCCATAACCTCGCCCCTCCATACCTGTCCGACCTCCTCCACATCAACATTCCCACCCAGTCCCTCAGGTCTGCCTCCTCCATCAACCTGACCGTCCCCCCAGCCCGTCTGTCCACCATGGCAGTGTTTCCTCTACATGCATTTCATCGTGGCGGACCGCCACGATGGAATTTCCTCCGCCACCATTCAGATTTCTCAACCCAAAAAAAAAAAAAAGATTTAGGCCGCTTTTCAGACCTTCACAGCGCTAGACACACCCACAAGCGCTGAAACTGGACCAGTCCGTGTGTGTCGCGAGTATTGAACTTGAGGCTGCGTTCGTAAATTCGCTCTGAGAGCCCCGGAGCGCACACTGGGTTCAACGTCATAAAGGGACCAAGTCATTTGATTGGACAAGAGGCATTCCGTGAGTGCTGATCAGATTTCCAGAGCGTATTTACGAACGCGCCCTGGCTGTCACCCGAACACCGCGAGCTAGCGTAGTGTAGTGTAGTATAGGATGCGTAGTGTAGTGTAGTGTAGGATGGAGAGAGAGAGGAGAAGCCTCTCTATGTGTTACCTATGTCCAGTGTACTAGAACCACTCTAACAGGAGTGTTTGTCCGTGAATAACACCGGCTATGCCCGGGGTAGAAACACAAGACTATAGCTGGATAAGGTCTACAGGTCTACACGGTCATTTTAAGCCGTCGACCAGCCCTCTACGACCACGGGAAGTCATGTTAAAAGTGAAGATACTTCTGTTAAACTAAGCTAAGCTAAACATCGCTAATCGCTAACTCCCTCCTGGGCTTAAAGTGACAAGTAATAACGTTGTGAAAAAAAACGTCAGATCAGTGTTTTTGTTTTTATTGACAACGGAATTACATGCTGGAAAAACATGCAGACACAGACAATAAGAGACACACGGGAGAAGTACAGGAAAACATTTTATTTTTTTGGGCCATCCTCGAGTTTTGGCTGAAATTACGTCGTTGTTTTGAGCGCGCGTGCGCGTTTCATGCTGCGCGCGCGCGGTCAGCACTACCCGCCACCATTGTAAAAATTCCTGGAGGAAACACTGCATGGGGTTTAGAGCCTTCAGCCGCTCCGCCCTTCGCCTCTGGAACTCCCTCCCCCCCGACATCAGGAACATTGATTCAATCTCCTCTTTCAAAACCCACCTCAAAACCCACCTGTTTATGCAGGCGTATCCCTGTTGATTTACTGTTCCCGTGCTGCTCTGCTACTAGCTATGTTTTATACTGTATATTTCTATGTATTTTGTATTTTGTAACTGTTTTTAAATTTGTTGTTGTACGGCGACCTTGAGTGCCATGAAAGGCGCCTTATAAAATAAATGTATTATTATTAGTAGTAGTAGAGTGCAGTAGAGAGCAGTAGAGGGCAGTAGAGGGCAGTAGAGAGCAGTAGAGTGCAGTAGAGAGCAGTAGAGGGCAGTAGAGAGCAGTAGAGTGCAGTAGAGTGCAGTAGAGCACAGTAGAGGGCAGTAGAGGGCAGTAGAGAGCAGTAGAGGGCAGTAGAGGACAGTAGAGGGCAGTACAGGACAGTAGAGGGCAGTAGAGAGCAGGAGAGGAGAGAGCAGTAGAGAGCCGTAGAGGGCAGTAGAGGGCAGTAGAGGGCAGTAGAGAGCAGTAGAGAGCAGTAGAGGACAGACAGCAGAGGGCAGTAGAGGGCAGTAGAGGGCAGTAGAGCAGTAGAGAGCAGTAGAGGGCAGTAGAGGGCAGTAGAGAGTAGGGGTGTAACGGATCACGGATAATCCGTGATCCGTTCGGATCGCCCTCCACGGTTCGGAACGCATGTGTACCGCGGATCAATAGCAAGTTTTTTTTTTTTTTTTTTTTTTTTTCCTAACACCAGGGGAGCCACCCCTCCTAAATTTCGTTGTTTGGTACCTGTACTGTAGCAATGACAATAAAGACCATTCATTCATTCAAATGTAACCGGTAGAAAAACAATCATGTGCGCTTTATTCTCACTCTCTGCATGTGTACTGAGTTGACAACAACATTCTTTCACTCATCTCTGTCCCAATTATATCACGTCATATCACCCGCTAAGCAGCCTGGGTGATTGTGTAAACACACAAAAAAAGTACTCTGTTACTTTGCAGCAGTGATGTTATATATATGTTGTTATATATATATGTTGTTATATATAGATGTTATATATATATATATATGTGATATATATATATCAGTTTTGACATCTTGAATGTTGTTTTTTTGTTTCACACATTAAAAGTGGTGTTTTTACAGAATTCAAGGAAAATGTTGTTTTTATTTAAAAAAATATATGTTTTGTGTTGATCCGAAAAATGATCCGATCCGTGACTCAAAATCCATGACACGATCCGATCCGTGAGTTAGGTGATCCGTTACACCCCTAGTAGAGAGCAGTAGAGAGCAGTAGAGAGCAGTAGAGGGGAGTAGAGTGCAGTAGAGAACAGCAGGGGGCAGTAGAGAGCAGTAGAGAGCAGTAGGGGGCAGTAGAGAGCAGTAGAGAGCAGTAGAGGGCAGTAGAGGGCAGTAGAGAGCAGTAGAGAGCAGTAGAGGGCAGTAGCGAGCAGTAGAGGGCAGTAGAGGGCAGTAGAGTGCAGTTGCTATTCCTAAAATTTATTTTCTATCATATTTCTCTCTTGTCTGTTTTATTATGTTTTATTCCCCAATTTTGTAAACTGATTCACTTACTTTAGACAAATGTAGTAAGTCACTTTGGATAAAAGTGTTTACATGTGGCTGTCCTGTAGTCCAGGACTGGGTTAGATTGGGGATAACGGTGTTTACATGTGGCTGTCCTGTAGTCCAGGACTGGGTTAGATTGGGGATAACGGTGTTTACATGTGGCTGTCCTGTAGTCCAGGGGCCCATTCCACGAAGGTCGATTATCTTCTAATCCTCGATAAAGTTCTAATGGGCGATAATTTTATCTTGCGTTCGGGTCCATCAATGTGTCTCAAATAATTCGCTGTTTGGTTGCTATGCAACATAGCCTCCCGAGTTATTCTGGTCGCGAGCAGGCTAAGAGGCTGGCTAAAGTAATGCGTGCGTCAAAATTGTCTCACAGGCGGAAACTATATCTCGAACGACAGTTCCATCAAGTGTCTTTTAGGAAATATTAGTTCCCACTTTTTACGAGATAGATAGATAGATAGTTTGACTGTGTGATAGATAGATAATTTGATAATTTGAAAGTGTGATCGATCGATAGATAGATAGTTTGATAGATAACCTGATATTTTGAAAGTGTGATAGATAGATAAATAAATTAATTAAAAAGTGTAAAAAAAATAAATAAATAAATAGGTATGTCTATTAACTTGCATTGCTTTTGACACAGCGGTCTGGCTGGCGCAGTGGTTAAGGCAACCAGCTAGAGTTCCGAAGGTTGCGAGTTCGAGACTTGAATAAGTGATATATATTTTTTTTTACATTTAACTGAAGATTTCATGCAAAGGCTTCAAACACCATTGTAATCGTGTCAGTTCTTGTAAATTAGCCTGCACCACAATTTTATAGCCTACATACTTTTTTAGATGAGATTTTAGATTAGATTCAGACAACGAAATGCAGTAAAAAGTGTGTCTGAAGAAGGATTTGAACCACCGATTTAAAAAGACGAATAAATACTATAGCAGCGGTCGATACCACTAGGCCATTGTGACGATATGACGGCTTGTAGCCTGCTGCGGATATCACCACAGTAGTAAATATTAATTTATTAAAATATGAACATATAACAATAACTGGGGCTAGTATGACCTACGCATTTAATCGGTCAGCAATTTCTTGCCAAACAATTTCCCTCGCCTTGTTAATTGCGGCAGTATTGCACTATTTTACATCTTATTTTTCCGTCTTCATAAAGATCAATAATTCTGAATGCTGTGCAAATGTAGGACCCCTGCAGAGTGGAGTATCTTCATTTCGACAGATCGACTCCGATATACTAATCCACTTTAGTGGAACGGCCCCCAGGACTGGGTTAGATTGGGGATAACGGTGTTAACATGTGGCTGTCCTGTAGTCCAGGACTGGGTTAGAATGGGGAACTAGCCCTGATATATCAACCCCACACAGCGGGAGAGAGCAGGACTGTCAGACGATGCAGGTACTGACTGACTTACACTGCACTGGCAGCATTGGTTTTACAACAGTGCAATGACACTCACCAATAACAAAGACTTACCATTCATCTCACTGTCTTTCATCTCCACTTTTCCTCTGTCCTCTTGATTCACCGTCACTCCCTCCTCCCTCCTTTGGTCTCCTCCATCCTCTTCTTTCACCATCACACCATTCTCCTCTACATCCTCTTCCTCCAGCTTCACTGCCACCATCTCTGGACCCCACTGTGGGCTTTTCACCATCACACCATTCTCCTCTACATCCTCTTCCTCCAGCTTCACTGCCACCATCTCTGGACCCCACTGTGGGCTTTTCACCATCACACCATTCTCCTCTACATCCTCTTCCTCCAGCTTCACTGCCACCATCTCTGGACCCCACTGTGGGCTTTTCACCATCACACCATTCTCCTCTACATCCTCTTCCTCCAGCTTCACTGCCACAATCGCTGGACCCCACTGTGGGCTTTTCAGGGCTGGAGAACCACAGCCAGATCCAGGGGACTCGGTGCATTCTGGTTCATACATGGTTACCATGGTTACATGAGCTGAAGAGGACCTGCGGCTGGAAACACTGGAGGCAGAAACAACGCAGGTCGATTAGACATGAGACAAACAGTTCACTAAACTCCCATCTAGACTGACAGGACACGTCCTGCAAATGCAATAATAATATTACTGATGGCATTTGCTGTAATTAAAGGGTCTGGAAAGTAAACATTAAATGGTTCCAATTGTATTTTGTGTCCAGGAAAAATGTTAACACATAATAAACTATGAAAATAATCTTCTAGTTAGGCTCTACTTCCTGGTCAGACAGTTCTGAGGCTGTGTGGGCGTGGCCTTTGCACGCTTGACTGGCAGCTCCCTTCCAAGCCAGCTTGCTGCCTTATCATACATGACATTCATCTGTTAGACGTGCTTATAGTTCTGCCCTTTAACTACCAACTGTTTAATTACCAACTGTTTAATTACCAACTGCCCTTTAATTACCAACTGTTTAATTACCAACTGTTTAATTACCTACTGTTTAATTACCTACTGTTTAATTACCAAATGTTTAATTACCTACTGTCCTTTAACTACCAACTGTTTAATTACCAACTGCCCTTTAATAACTGTTAAGCTGCTGTTGAAATGTGTAAATACTGAGCTAATACAATTACAAATGGACTTATGCACCTGCAGTATGATTATAGTCATGCACCTGCAGTATGACTCATCATATCAATTCAATGACCACCATTAGCATACAGTACACCTGGCACCCTATGGTGAATTATTGAACAGGATACTTGTGGACAGGATCCACAGCATGTGTTAGCGTTAGCAGCATGTGTTAGGGTTAGCAGCACGTGTTAGTGTTGGCAGCATGTGTTAGGGTTAGCAGTACGTGTTAGCGTTAGCAGCACGTGTTAGGGTTAGCAGCACGTGTTAGCGTTAGCAGCATGTGTTAGGGTTAGCAGCACGTGTTAGCGTTAGCAGCACGTGTTAGGGGTTAGCAGCACGTGTTAGGGGTTAGCAGCACGTGTTAGGGGTTAGCAGCACGTGTTAGGGGTTAGCAGCACGTGTTAGGGGTTAGCAGCACGTGTTAGGGGTTAGCAGCACGTGTTAGGGGTCAGCAGCATGTGTTAGGGGTTAGCAGCATGTGTTAGGGGTTAGCAGCATGTGTTAGCGTTAGCAGCATGTGTTAGCGTTAGCAGCATGTGTTAGCGTTAGCAGCATGTGTTAGCGTTAGCAGTATATGTTAGCGTTAGCAGCATGTGTTAGGGGTTAGCAGCATGTGTTAGCGTTAGCAGCATGTGTTAGCGTTAGCAGCACGTGTTAGAGTTAGCAGCATGTATGACTTACTGATCAGTTGTAGCACAACGGTGTTGGTCTGGTCTTCTAATTCGCTGCTGTATTTTCACAATATCCGCCGTGTTTAGTTTCTTCCCACACTGGACGTAGCACTGGCGCATGTCCTCATGACCACAACTATGTTTCCTTTGCTCAGAGGTTTGCCCTGCCGCTGTCCTTCTCTGCTGCTCCTGTAATCCAATCACTGAGCTGCTCTTGTGACCACCTGACTCAGGATGTGATTGGTCAGCTCTAGCGCGGCCTGTGGTTGGCCTTTGCTGAGAGGAATTCCTACCATAGCACTCTTCGATCTTGACCTCCTGACCTCCAGTCTTGACCTCTGAACTGCCATTACTGTCACTAACCATGTCATTACTGTCACTAACCATGTCATTACTGTCACTATCCATGTCATTACTGTCACTATCCATGTCATTCGCTGCTTCAGAGAGGTGACGCCCTGACGTATCTCTACTGAGCATCTCATCTTTGGCCTTTTGGTTTTTGATAAAGTCCCGTAGAAACCTGTCCCACGGTGTGTCGTACTCTTCTTTAATGTTGGGAGAGTGATGGTCCCTGTGGGTGGGAGGTGGTGGTGGTGGTGGTGGTGGCTGGAGGCTAATAAGATTGTCCTTCCGGTGGTTCTGTCCTTCTGTCTCTGCATCAGGGGACCCAAGGTGTGTCCTCTGGCTCTCTGACACTGAGTAAGCAGAAGCCTCCATCTCTCTGCCCAGATGGACAGTTCACAGTGCAGGGAATCCTACCAACACAGATGATCACAATATTAAAACAGAGTGCCGAAATTTAATCAAAACATTTAACATTTCTTTTTCCAGAATTGGAAAACAGTAGCCAAGCTACAGTTAGGTCCATTTGGACTCTTTGACAGAACTGTTGTTATTTTAGTTGTTTACCAAAACATATTCAAGTTATAGTCATAGAATGAATATGGCCTTAACGTGCAGACTGTCAAACACCCTCTTTAATTTGAGGGTATCCAGATCCAAGTTGGAGGAATGGTTTAGATGTTACAGCTCTTTAATACGTGGCACCCTCCTTTTCAAGGGACCAAAAGCAACTAGCCCAATGACGTGACGTCCAAACCCCTTTATGAAGTGAAAATAAGGAAAATGTTTATAAAAAAAACATTTATTGAATCTATTAATCTCTGTTTATTAAATGATATGAAAATGTTTTGAGGGTGTAGCATAGCCTAGTGTTACTGACATGCTGGACATACCCTCACTGCCTTACAAAGGTCAAGAGCTATTAGACTCTTTACTCACAACATGTCATACCGGATAACTGGCATGGGGAAATGTTAGAAATGAAATAAAACCTAAAACCTCTCTAACCCTAACCCATATATTTAAATATAACAAACAATATGACGTCTAGGGCTGCAACAACGAATCGATGAAATCGATAAAAATCGATAATGAAATTCGTTGGCGACGAATTCCATTATCGATTCGTCGGGTCTTGTTCCATAACAAACCTACTTCCTGTTGACGCACGCCACGCTGTCTTGCCACGGTGTAGGCATCGCGAATCATAGCGCTACCTATGGCCGGAAAGGGCAGAACCTACGACTGGAACCGGAAAAGTGGGAAAATCCAGTACCTACACCGGCGCGGCGGCTACATTTAAATCATGCTACTCAAAAGCCTTGAGAGTGAAGCTGTCTGCTGTCTGCTGTCAGGACATGCTAGTGAGTTAGCTAGCAGGGTTAGCTCGCTGCTGCCGCTAGCTGACTGTCACTACGCTGCTCGTCCAGCTGTAGGCTGCGTAGCTGTGCTGAGAACCAGAGCACTTACTATGTTTCTATAGAGGGCAGTGTTTCCTCTATATGCATTTATTGGTGGCGGGCCGCCACGAATGAATTTCCTCCGCCACGAATTGATTCAGTCCACAAAAAATAAATAATAAATAAATAAAAATGTTTTACATTTTAGCTGATTAAAATATATCTGATCCTAGATCAGCGCTATAATGGATGTTGACTAAAAGTGCACCTAAATCCACGCCCATCTCTCTCTAACCGCTGATCCAAAATCAGATTAATGACATTAGGGCTACTCCTGATTGGTCTAAATGTGAACCGGCATGAGAACCGTGCAGACTCAACCATCCCCGCTCAGCTTCCGAAATGCTCGGCCGCCTGTGTTTTCTCCTCGCAAATAACGGGCTAAAAGTCACCGGTAGTACCATCTAAAAGATACAAAAAGCTGATCTAGCTAGCTAGGTGCACAAATAAGATATCACGTTAAATAACAGCGACAGATGGATGGATTTTTCAAGAAAAAAGATGTCCCAGACACTTCAAACATTGCTGAAGCTAGCAGTGGCTATGAGCGATACGAAACTGCATGGCTGGGTGTCGTATTGCAGGATTTAAGTTTCTCTATATATTTCGGGACGAGGAGCAGCATGGCATGGTCGGTCCTTCCCAGCGGTGCCCTCGGGAACGAACGGTAAGCCTCGTTGATAGTAACGTAGCAGTGGTCTAGTATGTTAGCTCCTCTGCTGGGGCATGACACCTGTTGTTTGTAATTGGGAAGTTCTGTTGGTGTGATTAAAATCGCCGAGCACAATAACTGCTGCGTCGGGATTAGAGTTTTCCACAGAGGAGATGTAGGTAATACTTGGGACATTGCAATTGAAATTGCGTTCAAAGTAAAACACACACACGCAAATATTGACAGTAGAGCTTGGCTTGATAGTGTATATCCCCACTGTGCTGGGTCGCCTCCACACCTGGCACCACAGGGGCCCGTTAATAAGACTGCTGTCTGTGGATTAGTTCGAAAAAAATGTGTCCAATACAACGTTGTAGTTGTTTAGTACAAATGGGTCTATAGCAGCTAGGTAACATTAGTCCTGTATCAGAGTTGTGTTGTTGGGTCTTGTAGCAGGGTTAGCTATAGCAGCTAGGTAACATTAGTCCTGTATCAGAGTTGTGTTGTTGGGTCTTGTAGCAGGGTTAGCTATAGCAGCTAGGTAACATTAGTCCTGTATCAGAGGTGTGTTGTTGGGTCTTGTAGCAGGGTTAGCTATAGCAGCTAGGTAACATTAGTCCTGTATCAGAGTTGTGTTGTTGGGTCTTGTAGCAGGGTTAGCTATAGCAGCTAGGTAACATTAGTCCTGTATCAGAGTTGTGTTGTTGGGTCTTGTACAGTTGCTCAAAATGCAGATAAGAGAAAGTATAGGCTAATATCAAACAACAATCCTAGAGATGACTAACTCAAACGTACGCATAACTAAATAAAAGCAGGCCAACTAACGACAGCTACACGCCCTCAACTGGGAACATAAAGGATAAATGAATTTTGCAATCGAACGTGTCCTACAGCGACAGCTGGTCGTGCAAATGAGGATCTGGGAAGATTTTTGTAGCCTTTTGTTTTTTTGCCATCCTCCCTCTAGTTTGAAATTCGGTCGTTGTTTTGAGCGCGCGCGCGTTTCATGCGCGCGCACGCGGGGAAAAAATCGCGCGCGCTGCGCGCACGGCCCTGTCCGCCACCAATGGAAAAATTCATGGAGGAAACACTGGAGGAGGGTTACACTAACTATGTTTCTATAGAGGAGGGTTACACTAACTATGTTTCTATAGAGGAGGGTTACACTAACTATGTTTCTATTAGGGATACACGATATGCATTTTTTCCAACCGATACCGATATTTACCCGCTTCTCGTGGCCGATAACCGATACCGATATTATTATTTTATTTTTTCTTTCCTAGCCCCAGGGGAGCTCCCCCTCCCAAATTTCGTTGTTTGGTACCTGTACTATATCAATGACAATAAAGACCATTCAGATATAATTTCACAGTTGATAACCTGTAGTTCATGCACACCTGAAGGTAAGAAAGGCTATGTAGTGAGCAAAGATTGATGATTTAATATTCCATAGTGATCTCACCAAATCTAACTTACATCACTATTGTTAACACAACAAAGAGAACACTTCTGACTCTTCAAATGTTCATTTATTATTTCCTCTAACAAACTAAATCTGTTAGACAGTGCACAATGCGTTTTTTAGCCAAGATCTGGCCTCCTTTTATGAAAACAAAAAAGGCTCACCTAAGAGTAATTAGATGCGTTGTGCGACCTCATCATTGTCCGAGTCTCTCCTAGGGTCATAGCTGTAACATACTGTGTGTTGTCTCACTACACCACACTAACACACTGATGTGATTCGCTTTCTGTATCCGTCGTGTCCCAACGGAGTTGCCGTAGGTCGCGGCCAGCAACCAGAAATAAACTACATGTCTACAGTAAAGTCGTGTCCGTGTCTGTCAAGAACATTACAATAGCGAGCAGCGGTAAAGCTGTCAATTCCCTTGTCATCCAGTACCGGGAAACCGATGTCAGGGCTATGTGGCACTAAGTCCGCCCAGCATGGTGTCGGTAAACCTGGAGACATGTCCGCGTTAGACTGTGATGGCAGCGGATCTTCTCCCGACAGGCTAGCCATAGCCGTCAGCGGAGAAGTTTCTTGGGGAACACTGCACAGTGGATACACTCATCGGTAGAGATAACAGCGGCCTGGGCGTGGATTAATCCCAGACACGCTGCGCACTTAGAGTGGGTGTCCCAGCTAGCCATTTACGTCTCGGCTGTGCTAGGTCCGCTAGCTGTGCTAGGTCCGCTAGCTGTGCTAGGTCCGCTAGCCTCAACGTTAGCCATTGCTGGCTAGGGGTTGTAGGCTAGCTGCTAGCAGGCCTCGCTACTTCACCCGTTAGCTTGTCAGCTATCAAGGGAAAACAGAGGGGCCAGGGGAGGGATATTACTATCTACCCGCTACAAGATGTGTCGTTGTGTTGTAACTCGTAGACCTTTGCCCTCCTCTCCGAACTTTTGTCGAACATGTGTTGCAAATTGCAAACGCAATATCTGCCTCAGAAACTGTGAAGAATGTCCACACCGGGGAAGGCATGTTTCGCTCGCGTCTCGTCAAAACAAACTGCGTGCCTGAGTGCGGAAACCGGAAGCAGAGCGCGGAAACCGGAAACCGGAAGCAGACATATTTCCGGCTTCATAATATCGGTTAAATATCGGCTAAATTTTATAAAACCGATAAATACCGATAAACATTAATGTCCCATTATCGGGCCGATAAATATCGGTGCCGATAATATCGTGCATCCCTAGTTTCTATAGAGGAGGGTTACAGCTAACTATGTTTCTATAGAGGAGGGTTACAGCTAACTATGTTTCTATAGAGGAGGGTTACACTAACTATGTTTCTATAGAGGAGGGTTACACTAACTATGTTTCTATAGAGGAGGGTTACAGCTAACTATGTTTCTATAGAGGAGGGTTACAGCTAACTATGTTTCTATAGAGGAGGGTTACACTAACTATGTTTCTATAGAGGAGGGTTACACTAACTATGTTTCTATAGAGGAGGGTTACAGCTAACTATGTTTCTATAGAGGAGGGTTACAGCTAACTATGTTTCTATAGAGGAGGGTTACACTAACTATGTTTCTATAGAGGAGGGTTACACTAACTATGTTTCTATAGAGGAGGGTTACACTAACTATGTTTCTATAGAGGAGGGTTACAGCACTAACTATGTTTCTATAGAGGAGGGTTACAGCTAACTATGTTTCTATAGAGGAGGGTTACAGCTAACTATGTTTCTATAGAGGAGGGTTACACTAACTATGTTTCTATAGAGGAGGGTTACAGCTAACTATGTTTCTATAGAGGAGGGTTACACTAACTATGTTTCTATAGAGGAGGGTTACACTAACTATGTTTCTATAGAGGAGGGTTACAGCACTAACTATGTTTCTATAGAGGAGGGTTACAGCTAACTATGTTTCTATAGAGGAGGGTTACAGCTAACTATGTTTCTATAGAGGAGGGTTACACTAACTATGTTTCTATAGAGGAGGGTTACACTAACTATGTTTCTATAGAGGAGGGTTACACTAACTATGTTTCTATAGAGGAGGGTTACAGCTAACTTCCTATTGTTTTATTATATAAGTACTGCTGGGCTCAGCCCTTCCATGGTCTCCTGCTCTCCATGCAAATGCGTTAGTGTGAGTTCTGGCGAAGCGTCAGCTAAATGACTAATGTAATGCGATAGCCAGTGAGTGTTTGCTCGCATTCATGAATTCAATATTGCATGACAAGTGTATTTAGCTAGCTGGCTAACGTCAGTGGTAGAGCAGAGGTGATAAGCTAAAGGCTAGCTAGTGGTAGCCTACCAAACTACCCGTGAGTTAGAGTGAGGCACTGACTGTAGCCTAGCCTATTGTATGGAGTGAGAGGACACATTGCATTGTTTTGGAGCATATCTGTTATATAAAAACATTAGTGTCTTGTCTGTAGCCTATATTGCACTTTGGGTTACTGACCTTTACATTAAGCAAAGTTATTACCTAAAACAATGCATGTATTGAGCTAGAGTTCAACTACTTTATTGAAACAATCTACCGCCATAGTCCATGGCCTGTTGTTATACCTATTTGATGTAGCAAAGCCTTTTTTATTTATATTATTTGTTATTAATACTTATTCATTTTGCACATGTATATGTATAGGCCTGGCTGATTTAGAAAACATAAAATAAAATTTGCAAAATAAATCTTGTGTGTATCCGATTAATCGAAAAAATAATCGGCAGATTAATCGATTACCAAAATAATCATTAGTTGCAGCCCTAATGACGTCATAATAATATGATTGTTATGCTTTGAAGCATTCTGTCCTAAACTGGCAGTCAGCCAATGTCATCCGGGATAACAAGCAGTCTGGAGCAATTTGATGACATGTTATCAGACAGGACGTTACACAATGATGACATGTTATCAGACAGGACGTTACACAATGATGACATGTTCGCCTTGCGAATCAAGACAAACCAGGTTGACTTTATTTCCTTTATGGTGTTGTTACCTTGTTAGGAACAGATCACGAGTAGAACCTCTGAGTTCTCAGACTATTTATCAAACAAAGGAACAGTTACAAGTAGTGATGCTCCGATCTGATCGGCGCCGATCGGTATCGGCCGATATGGCCTTGATCGGTTTTGATCGGAGTTCTCAAAACGGCCGATCAAACATGACCGATCAGTTTACAAAATGGCGTCGCCAGTCTGGAAATATTACACAGTGTCGGAAAGAGACAACAAATATGCCGTTTGTAATGTCTGCTCAAAAGAAATACCTCGGGGAGGAACGCACGCAAGGTCTTTCAATACCACGAATATCATACGGCATTTGCTGCGTTCGTCGATTCGCTCAGAGAGCGCCGAAGCGCACACTGGGCTCGACGTCATAAAGGGACCGAGTGCTTTGATTGGACGAGAGGCGTTCCACGAGTGCTGGTCAGAGTTCCAGCGCGACTTCACGAGCGTAGTGTAGGTAGTGTTCACCGACGTCATGTGACCCCGCGAGCAGGAAGTCACTTGGCCCATAGCAACAACAACTATTAGCGCGTGAGTTTTAGGTCTTCCTCTGTGCACCTTGCACAAGTGTAGATAGCGAGCGACTTTTCAGCAGCAGGACATATTTTAGATGATAAGAGGAACAGGCTGAGTGCCAAAAACGCTGAGATGCTTGTATTTCTCAAGGCTAATCTGCCAGTGATGCTGCTTAATCAGAAGTAAGGTTTGAGTCTGAAATCTCCTTAGGTGCAATGTTTTGTTTTTTTGTTTTATTGATTATTGCTGACTTGCTGTCTTATCTCCTCCTAAATATGACTTGAAACTGACTGCCTTGAAACAGTATTTTATATTTGGCTATAGCCTGTTTATGTTGCAGTTTAGTTTGGGTATGTTTATTGTTCCTCAGGAAAGCTACAGTTACAGTATAAGCTCCAAGTTCTCTAAGAGCCCCTAGTTCCTCTCATTCGAGTGGAATGTTGCACATTTGATGTGACAGTGTACATTTTATTTATTATGATTTTTATTTTCACATTTTATTTGTTTTTCCTGAAGTAAGCTACAGGTGGTTGTGAATTCAATAAAACAGATGGTCGTCAATTCATGATACTTTCTCATCTCCTAATTTCATTTAAATACTTAATATACAATGTCAATGGTGTTAAGAATAATTTAAAACATAAATAATGCTACACAATAAATAGAATGCTTCAATTGCCATTTTCGACGCTGTGATCGGTGATCTCGGATCGGCAGATCACTGATTCCAGTGATCGGTGATCGGCACCAAAAACCCTGATCGGAGCATCTCTAGTTACAAGAGCAGCTGCTGCTGGTGGTGAGGGGCTGGCTGAGGTGAAGAGAGCCTCACCCCCTGGCTCCACTCCCCTATTTGTAAACAATGATGTGTAAATACAGTTTCAAATAATATCCCATCACCTTTACTGTAGAAAAGCCCAAGGTGCGAAAACTAGGATGATCCACATGATGTCATTAGGTTATAGGTCACATGATGTCACTTCAGGTTATAGGTCAGGGGGTAGGGCTCAGAACACAAGAAGCCATTTTGAGATGAACACATGGCTTTAACAAAGGGTCGTAAACCCTACCCTCCCCTCCCCCCCATAGTCAGGAGGGTCCTTATAGCAAAAGGCAAACTATACAGTTTATACGGTTTATGTGTGCATGTGTGCCAAAATCTACTACAATGGCGCTACGTGTGGACACGGGATTTCTAGACGTTATTTGCGTTGATGGCCTTCCATAGTGGAGAAGCGCCATCAGTACCTCCGTGTGCTCGTCCAGACCAGGACATAAACTGATAACAAGTTCCGCCAACATTGTATAGTGTTATATATAACAACATTGTATAGTGACAGAATAGCCTATCTCTGCAGACAGAAGTGGTCAGTAGTAACATGTTAGACAGTGAGGCAGCGAGCTGAGACAAAGGCTTCTACTTACCTCCGACACTCAGAGTCTCCCGTCCTTGTTGACTGTGGAGATGTTTTCCGCAGAAAAGGAAACCAAATAGAGAGATGTAACTATTCTAACCGTTCTGCCATCACTACAGATGTTGCATTACTGCTGTAATGTTTGCCCTCTGTCACAGTTGTAAACTTAATAATCACTCGTAAGCTTCAGCACGGTGTGTGTTTACTGACTCCGCCATCTTAGATCGACTTCTCGTTCCCTGGTATCGCGGGAATAGACCACGTCGTCGTCGACTTCTTCTTCTTCTTGTTTTGGTTTTAACGGCAGCGTGCGTCCTTGATGCTGCATTACTGCCCTCTGCTGGAGGCAGTTACCTCCGACAATGTCCGTTCTGTCATATTCATCAGAGCAATTGCGCGTCTTCTCCCTGTCATCAGAACGAGCACGCCCCTTTTTGGGTGAAAGAAGAGAAGTTTGACTGGCGGTCAATGGGAATTTCTGGTCTTTGCTACTTTAATCCGATACAATAAAAAAAACGTATTGCTTTTTAGATATTAGATGCACAAATCCGATGTCCAGTTAGGCAAACTATTATAGTGTCGTTTCCGATCAATGACCGACGTCGTTATATGGAGAAAAGTAATGAAATAAGCAACGTGTGTCCTTTCAGTCTGCCTCCATCCATGTGGATGAACCACCCGACCCAATGGCCTGAGGTGTCATATCCTAACATATACAATTACCTTATTGAATCTCCAGGTAATGTATTTCTGACATCTTTCACTTTTGCTGTCGTTAAGATTTTATTTTTCTGTTTTGGTAGTCTGTACAATGTGACACTTGCCCTCCTCCACCGGCCCTAGTTTAGGATCTAGCTTGCTGTTCATTATTTTGAGGATAACTCATAGCTAGCTAGCTATAACATCTTTATATATATGTATATATATGTATATATATGTATACATATACTATATATACCATACAGGCTAAATACTGATTAACAGTTCATCACTTTGGCAAATGCATCATCTATGCCCATTGAACAGATTTATTAATGATCCTATCTTAAGAAAACTAATGTAACACTCTCATCTAGGGATTTACACGGCAAGTCAATGAAGAACTACAAATCCCTGGAAGCACATAAGTTCTTCACCAGTGGCTGGGTGGATGTGGTACTGCACCACAAACCCTCTGCTGACATCACCGTTTCAAGACCCAGGTCAAGCCATCATGGAGGGTCACTGATAAATCCCACAGCACTTGGGGGAGTACTGGAGAGGTTAAAGCAGCTCACTGTGTTTGCATGGCAGGGTAAGCTGACTGATTAATCTCAATGCCATATCAAATTCTTTCAGAAGAAAAAAAATGCTCATTGTATTCTATTTTATTCTAGACTGGGAGAAAGTTGTTCCCACGTCGGGGCACTTCTTTTTAAGTTAGAGGCATCTGTCCGCCTTGGCTACACAAGGACGGCACCAACCTGCATCGCCTGTGCCTGGAATAAAGTCTGTACCAAAAAGGTGGAGGCAGACATGGTGAAGGACATTGAATTCTACACAGACAAGGCAAAAAGAAAGAGGGCTGTTGGAAAAAAGTGTGGGGTAGTTCCGAAGGCAAAAGAACAACATCAAAAACAGTTCCTTGATATGTTGTCTGCCACTGGAGCACTGCCCGTTGGTCTCAGCACTTTTAATGGATATGCGGACTCTTTCAGGCCAATGCCATGGTATGAAAATCTGTTAGGGTTTTCTGATGACCAAGTACTGGCAATAGAGGAAGAAACTAAAGACCAGGCAGAATGTTAAACTTGGCACCTGCAAAGAGTTGGGAGGGTGACAGGCACATCTCATTTTCTGTGTTTGTGGCAGTTTTGGTGATTGTAGGGTGGTAGAGCTATGCTGTCCTTTTATTTTACAGGTGCAGATGCAGATGTTTGTGTGCAAAACAACCTATGCAGACTTCATCACCTGGACCCCGAAGCAAACGGTCATCTTCCGTGTCCATCAAGATGAAGATTTTATTTGTAAGGCAGTGGACACCATCAGCCGTTTTTGGGCCAGGCACATCTACCCTCAGCTGGCAGGAACCTCAGTCACAGAAACAGAGCTGGAGCTTCAGGTACAACACACTTTGTTCAGACACTGCAAATACATTGTCTGTCATGTAATATATGTAACATATGCCATACAAATATAGGTAAACCCAACACAATTAATCACAAATGATTTATTTGTAATTTCAGGAGATTGAGGTGGAGTCCACAGACAGTGCTGTCCCAGACACAGAACGAGAGCTTCAGGTAAAATACACACAATTTAAAACACTGCAATATGGAAAATACATAAATAATTAACATTTACAAATGTAACAATTTCTGTTAATTATGAGGTGCATGCCAACAGAATTTATCACCAATGATGTGTTTGCAATCTCAGGAGATTGAGGTGGAGTCCACAGACTGTGCAGTCCCAGAAGCAGAGCAGGAACTTCTGGTAGAACATACAGCATTCAAACACTGCATTGCAGTCATATGGAAATGCTTTTATAGTTCATATCTGTTTATATAGCATTTGCTACCATTTGCTGTTATGAGTTCATGAGGTTCATGGAAACATAATTAATCAAAAATGATTTATTTACATTCACAGGAGACTATGGTGGAGTCCACAGTCAGTGCAGGGTGGAGAGCAGTGCAGTAAGGTAGATTTTGGAAGATGAGGGAGCAAATAGTTGTCAAAAGACTGACTATGATGTGATTTATAGTAAATGTGACCTAAGCACCAGACACATTACGGTGTATGTTAAGTTGTAAGATTGTTCATATGAGCTCAAACAGAAAAGAGAGCAGGACTGATTAACTGACTATACATCCCCCTGTCTGTTTTTATTTAACACAATGCTACCTGACATGTTGACCAAGGCAGCGCACACGTGTACTATCTTGTCAATTGTAGCTACATCCCTGTTCTCAATCTCATCCCGCAGGGACTTCACGAAGCAAAAAGGAAGCGGCCCACCCAGGATTTGGAATCTGCACTTCAGGACGCCAATCACACGTTCTGTAAAATACCAATACGTCTTTTGATAATCTTTTTAGGAAAAACTTCTCATAACTTTACCCATGTTCTCAGTATTTGTCATAGCACTGTTATACAAATGGCTACAGTCATACGTTGTGCTGTGTTGTTGAATATTGGCAGGAGTTTAAATGAAGATGTTAATAATTTATAAATAAATATATATACTTGCCAATATGAATCCGAACTTTGGATTTTCTTCTGGACTCTTCCACGTCTTTGCCTGGAAGTTGTTTCCTAACCTGAGTGAAGGCTGGGGTTAGGAGACTGGCACCAAGCAGGCCAAAGTCATCTTTAAGCGTAAAAGCCCGGTCAGCCAAGATCTGAAACAAGGAATGCGATTGAATAGAGTAAGTCTATTGCTTTTAATGTTTGTGGTGAAACACTAATTTACACCTGTACATAATGAGTACAAAACATTTTGTGTATGTGATGAACTGTTACAGTATAGTATACAGTATGTAGAGTTCTACATTACCTGGTCCCCAGGATGGTGGTACAGTGGTGAAATGAAGCCAGATTCCCTCACTATCTTAACATCGGATGCTCTTCCACCCCAGCCTTTGGACAAGAAGGTGATGCTGCCTGCAGGACTACACGCAATCAAATATTTTACCGTAGTCCACTTGTTATAGCTGGAGTAAGATTTGGCCCTGTGGAAAAAACAAAGCATGGTTAGCATTCAGAAGTTACCTGGCCAAGTAATCATGAATTACATATTTTTTGGTGTATTTACCTGGCTTTAAGCCCCTTTGGATGTACAATTCTGATTTCAAAACAATCAATGATTGATGTGAGGCGAGGAAATGTGGCCTTTATCGTTGGTGTTGGTGGTATGGTTTGTCTGATGCAATCCCTGTCAGGCCAGTGAATGAGAAAGGTGATCTTTGCATACAGAAGATTCAGCCAACGTTGGAATATGTGGCGGATGGTAGACTGTCGTTGGTCCAGTATTTGGCTCAGCAAAGCAATAGACGGATTCTGGCGTAGCTTGAGCAAACAGAGGAAAAGCTGGTCCTCGGTCGACACTCGAAAAACCTTAGGTGGTGACTTGATAAACTGAAGAAGGTAGCGATGTAGACAGTCAAACACTGCCCAGTCAAGCCCAGTCATGGCCCTGCATGCACTGTTGTTGCCTCGAACAGCATTCACAGACAATCGCTGCAATGCAGCATCACATTCTCTTCTGGCCTCATCTCTCTCTCTCCTGAGATTGGCTACCTCTATTACAATAGCAACCTGCTCCCTGTGCGAAACTGGCCTGTTGCTCAGTGTACCGTCCTCAGTGAGAGGTTGTTCAGTAGGCTCAGTGAGAGGTTGTTCAGTAGGCTCAGTGAGAGGTTGTTCAGTAGGCTCAGTGAGAGGTTCTTCAGTGGGCTCAGTGAGAGGTTCTTCTTCTGAAGGTGACCTTTGTTTTCTTTTGGCTGACAGGACCTTCCCATCATCACCAGCCTCTCTCTTCCTGGCATTTTTGTAGCGCCGTAATTTAACTCTGCCTTGTGTCAATTGCTGCCGATGTGGAAAAATAGATGGGACATAATCCGGATGACTACAATCATTCACATGGAATCCTGAAACCAGTAGAGTAAGTGTAAGCCAAATGCAGATACTCATTCAAAATAACTTTATACAGCTTTGATTAAATGCACTCATGTAGTCATTAAGAGATGCCACCTATTTGAAAGAAAGTCCCCTATTTTCTGTAGAAAAAGATGCCTTGAAGATTCAGCTGTTTTATGACGACTTCGAAACGTTTTTTGGCCAGTGTCAGTGTAATGTTTTTTTAATTGTCTCTTAAAGAAATTATGTTTGGCTTCATAACGCATGCACCACATGTGCAGAATTGGGCCGATGTTCCTTATATTGCGAGGATAATGTAGCATGAAGTGATGCTTTGGTAAGAGATTGATTGAAGGAAATAACTGCTTGAAGAGTCGATGGTGGTCAATGATTAAATGTTTGAGGTATATGGTCATGCCTTCTGACAGGATTGGTGAAAATATAATGTTGACGATTTGAAGAAGCAAAAGTAGAAGATGCCAGTACTTATCATCTGTCTGTATCAAATCACCAAATAGCAAAGGCATACTGCGTAATAAGCACCAAGACTGTATGGCATTCAACCCTAAATCATTACTTCCATCAAACAACTTCACTCTTGGCGGACGATTTCGCTGTTGATTGTAACCATAGTCAAAAGCATGTATTCTACCAGCCAGTTGTTCAGCATTTAGGAAGTTGTCCTTAATGTACTGCAGAACGTTTCACTTCAAACTGACCAACCCCCTCTAGAATATCATGCATTATGTCTACAGAAAAATTATTTAATTTTTATTGAATACTGAAGTGAATTCAACAGACAACTGTGTTTCACACCATATACATGAGATAGTGTAGGATCTGTTTGAATAGTTTGACAGTGCTGTGCGTGCATCTCAACAGTTCTTAGTACAACTTTCGGATCGTCCTCACAGAACACAGATTGAAAACAATGTTTCTCAAGCAGACAGAAACGACAACAATAGCGAGCCCCAAATGATTCCACAAAGCCAAACAGACCATGCAAACCAAGATTATCTCCAGTGACCTGAACTAAGGTACCATGAATCACGTGTTTCAACATGGGAATTTGAAGTCCCTCTCTTTCCAGTATTTTAAGATCATGAACAAGGGGCTCAAGTATGGAATTAAACCCATAACGCTTGATGTCCTGCGCATGGAAAAGAGCACACAATTTAATATTAATCAAAGAGGAATTAAAGATTGGGGGGAAATTTCTTAATGTAAAATATATAGCACCTAATTTATGTAAGCCCTTTTTAGAGCCCAAGGGATTTGCCGTTTCAAAGTCGTCATAAAACAGCTGAATCTGCAAGGCATCTTTTTCTACAGAAAATAGGGGACTTTCTTTCAAATAGGTGGCATCTCTTAAATCTGCATACACACCTTCCTTGTGAATGTGCCTGGGCTTGAACATGTCTGCAAGTTCTGGATTTTGAAAAATGTTCTTAAGTGTTTCCAAAATGGGAACATATGCAAACTTATCAGTTACAATAACCTGCTCATATGTTCTTGTAGTTCTGTTTCTTCTACTGTCAAATCTTGTGCCAAGCACCTTTTCAATAGGTACACTTCCCCATTTTTCTTTTAAGTGTTTGTTTCTTTTAGCTTCAGAATTTAAAGGTGTGAATGGGTTTTCCAATTTTTTAAAGGATTGTTCTATTTTTTCTTTACTATCTGTGTCCTGTGAGGATACGCACTGTAAAGCTGCATCTTTAGCCTGACTATGAATATCAAAAAATACTTCTTCCATGGATGACACAAAACTATTTACACTAGACTGACTTAACCCACCTGCTTTGAGTTGTGCGACAGCAGTGGCACATATCTATGGTGCTGTTATTGGACTTTCTTAAAAGATAAGATGTCGACGTCTCAACTAGACCATCTGTCACCCCCTCTTCTACACTGCTTAAAGGAACATCATTGTCAACCTGTTGGTCAAAATTCTCAGTGTGTTTGAATGTTTCCTAAAACCAGAAAAAGTACCAAACACACAGCTACATCCAGTGTGAACACATTTCTTAGCGCCCGGTGTTTCGCCCTTTCGGCTCTACGTTGCCACATGACTATTTCACCTGTGTGTGTTTGTCCCTCTTGGCAGGGAATGAGACAGAGGAATCCGGAGAGCAGGCAGAGGAACGAGCGATCGTTTTTGTATATGATGGTATATTCTCCATCTTTTTATCCCATCATCCCCACTCCACTAAAGCTTAGCTCTACCTGCAGGCTAGAATGCTCCATGTCCCCCACAGTGCATTTGATGTGAATTTGTATATGATGGTATATTCTCCATCTTTTGATATTTTGCGCTCACATGGTTGGGAGCTGAAAATAAAGTTGTTGAATGCATTAATTTGTGTTAAGTTGTAATTTTTACTCACTTCATGGAATATTTGTAATTAGACTTTAAATTAAGTGTAAAAATAACACCACACAGATTTTATTTAACAAATACTGGCAAGTTTCTTTGACACCATGCAGTGTTAACTGATGTTAAAATTCTACTCTATCAGAGTTGGTTTTTCACTGTAAGAGTAAATTATCAACACAGCAGTGTGTAAAATCAACACTTATCTGAGTCAACTGACCCTCCAGTGTTAACGTTTAATAACTCAATGCAGTGTTAATGAGCATAGGAATTTAACTCAATCAGAGTTGATTTGTTATCACAGAAGAGTGAATTATCAACACTACTGGGAGTGATATTAACACTCCACAGAGCTAATTAACCTGTAGTGTTAAGTTTAAACAACACAAAACAGTGTACACCAGTGTTACTTTTTTACTCTATTTAGAGTTAATTTAACTCTAAAACTTTAACACTAGGGAAAGAGTCAGTTTAAATCCAATTTGGAGTAGGACCATATACACTCCGGAATAGTGTTAAATTTAACTCTTTAAGTGTTACTTTAACACTGCAAGATTTACTGTGCAGAAGCGCAAATAGTGTAACATGATAAAACATGTGATATAAGAACATGACGATGATAGTAAATAGGTACAGGATGGAATGTAGGTTACCCCCTCTTTCTGTAGATGAAGGGCGATTCTTATAGAAAATCATTCAGATTTTCATGATTGTTTAACCCTCTCCTGAGGTAGCCTACTATTTCAATTAATTAAGATGTAACAGGATTATGACTCTTAGCTGTTGATGGTGAACTGACTAACTCTTCTTGTTTACAAACAAATCAGATAAGTGTATGTAATTGTGTGTCCCCATAAACCAAGTAAGCATATAAACCCATATACAAACAAAATACAAAGGACAGCAATTTAGAAGGAATAGCAAATGTGTTCCTTTTATTTTCATATATATTGTGTGCTATAGTATGTGTTTGGGTTTGTGGTATGTGTATGTGTATGTGTTTGTGTGTACAAAACAAAAATAACAAATCAGGTTGAAACAAACACAAACCTTACTTAAACACTCAATGAAAAATAATATAGAAAGTTCAAGTCCAGAGTTCTAGGTTGAACATTTTAGGTTTACCAACGCTTGGATTTGTTGGTGCACTATATGTAAGAAAAATAAGTCCCAATTGGTATCACTGATACGGTAAATCCCAATTAGCCTACTCACGGTTCCAGGTGGAGGTGAAGCAAATGCGGTAGCGACGAAGGAAGATGGGTTGGGTTGGCGCGTTGCACACACGGACTCAGTCCTTCTGGTGGCAATGTGGATAACAATCCTCGGAGTTCAGTCTTAGGGTACAAGTCGCTGCTTGCTACCCTACTCGGTAGCTGTAAACGTCCACGGTTTGATTTTTGACAACAGTTTACCCATAATAGCCTAAAGTGTTTGGTGTGTTATGTGTTATATTATGTGTGATCACAAGATAGTTTGATAGCGTTTATTATTTTCCTGGTTGAATGTCCAGTGTTATATTGTGGTGGTATTTTATCTGCATTCTATGGTTATTTAAAAATAAACATTATATTTATACTTTTTCTACCACTGCCTCTGTGGGAGTTCATTTAAATGTGACAGGACATGTGTGGGAAACCCAGCTAGTATACCACCCCGCCACATACTCATGAACAATAATACTTTACTTGTGTCTCATATGAATGAAGCCTTATGTAAATGATTCAATGTGTATCAAATTGTTATTGAGCGAGTGACATGACCTTTGGGACATGTCATCATGACCTGGGGAAAAGATGATCTCATCACTAAATTGTACCACGTCGTTGAAATCAGACTGGATCAATAAATGGTGGAGGTGTGGGCCTCACATGGAAATGTACTCATCACCATGACAACAACCAGTCAGTCATCTGAGGCCCTATGACAACCAATACCTCCTATGAAACTGTATATAATTCTGATGTATCAATGTATCAATTTAGAACCAAATCTGGGTTGCTTTTGTTATGATAAATAAAAACCTGTATCCATCTGACTCCCTAGTCTCCTGAGAATTAATTTCTACCACACTGTGTTTAGATTGGCTTATTAAACATTTAAAGTTTAAATAATTCCATGGATCTTGCTGGCTTTGGTCCAAGTTAGAATAGTTATTGCTTTAATTAAGGTGATATACTTTGGGGGTCATTTAAGAGATAGCGTTACTTTCTTAATGTGATTGGTGTGAGTATGGAGAGGTGTCAATGGATTTGTACGGTTACAGTTTCCCGTAATCAAATTGTGCTCAATTACGTCTGCGATTAGGGAGAGGTTATTGTGGGAGCCAATTAATGGAGGAGGCGTAATGTTCAACAGAGCTCTCCCAATATTAACTCTAAAAAAAAACGTCATGAAGGTACGCTTTAGGACATGTACTTGTACTGTTAATTCATGATAAATATTTTTAAATATTTTGCTAGCATATCAGCCCAATAGAGCTCTCAGGTCTTTTGCTAGCATATCAGCCCAGTAGAGCTCTCAGGTCTTCTGACGCTGGTTTTCTCTGTGTACCACATGTACAAAAGAAGAGGTTTGGTGAGGCTGCATTCTCATTTTATGCACCCAGATTGTGTCTTCACTGCCAGTTTACATTAGGGATGCAACCTCAGCACATATGTTCAAGTCAAGACTAAAAACCCATCTTTTTAATATTGCCTTTAAATGACTAAATAATTAAATTATGATTATATAATGATTGGAGCACTTTGAGCTGCAACGTTTGCAGGAAACGTGCTATACAAATAAAAAGTTGTTATTATTATTATTATTATTATTATTATTAGGCCTATTATTATAAAGATAACGTTTTTTTCCACACGCAGGCTTTCTTAGGCATTGTTCTGTCCAACTACTGTTGAAATCCATTTGATATTTATGACTGATTTATGACTGATAGCATAGCATGCCGCATGTTAAAGATTAAATGGGTACGCCTCCCTCTGCCTCACGTTGTATTCACCGCATATCTCAGTCTGAGCAGGAATGTGGGCCATCAGTGGTGCACTTTGAGCAGGTCGCTGACTGACTGAGCTAACCGATTACATAAACACAACTTAAGACGACTCCCATACAATGACTAGGTAGAGGCAGGACTAATGATAGTGCATGGAGGACCAAACCTGATCAGGTAAACCAGTAGCCTTGTGTGACACGTGGAGATGGAAACTGTGAAGCGATGGAAGGCAGGATGGGGCTATCCCACAGGTGTGCTCTGCACCTACGGGTTCTTCAGTACTGTGAAACCTCTGGAACCCTTCCTGTTCACATACCTGACGGGGCCAGACAAGAACCTGACAGTGGAACAGGTAATAATAATAATAACAACAATTCATTGTATTTATATAACACTTTTCCGGGGCTCAAAGACACTGAACAGGTACAGTAACAACTTCAGCGCAGTCTCTCTTTTAAGAGCAGTTTCAGACCGTGTTTAAATATGCCACTTTATGCAATCCTTATCCATTTGATCTCTCAATCAAGTGTGTGAGGTTAAAGGTTAAAGGTTAAAGACAGACAAGGTTTTACAAGCTTATGATGTATTAAAAATATGAGAAACCCACTCTGGGTTCCAGTCTTTTGACTTAAGTGACCTTTGAACTCCAGGTGACCAATTAAATCTTCCCTGTGTGGACTTACTCTTACCTGGCCGTGCTGGTCCCTGTGTTTCTGCTCACCGATTGGCTCCGCTACAAGCCGGTAGTGGTGTTCCAGTGTACCAACCTCACAGTGACGACAGCCATGTTGCTGTGGGTCCAGGGTGTGGCAGCCATGCAGGCCATGCAGTTCTTCTACGGCGTGGTGACAGCCAGCGAGGTGGCCTACTTCTCCTACGTCTACAGCGTGGTGGACGTGGAACACTACCGCAAGGTAATTACCGAAAAATGCCGGTTGAGAGAGGACGCTGGCGTTGCTTGTTCGCGGCTTCTCCACCCGAAATCTAGGTGTAATTGCAGTATACAGAGTAGATTGTCCTACAAAGACACTTAGATTTAGTTTTCAGTTTGTAAAGCGTCTTTGAGTGTCTAGAAAAGCGCTATAAGTCTAATGTATTATTATTATTATTATTATTATTAAGGCCACGTCTTACTGCCGCAGCGTGCAGCTGCTGGGCTACACCGTGGGCTCCGTGTCGGGACAGCTGCTGGTCAGCTTCAGCCTCATGTCCTACCACAACATCCTGGTCCTGACCCTGGTGTTGACCTCCATCGCTCTGGTGACTTCCTGCTTCCTGCCTATGCCGCAGAGGAGCATGTTCTTCCACCGCGGTCCGGGTGACGATAGAGAGGGGAAGCGTACGACTGGAAGTATCGAGAGAAACACTAAAACGGACCCGCATGAGCAGCTAGCGTTGCCAGGAGGAGGGGACGTGATTGAGGGTCCTGGGGGGCCAGTAAGGGCAGGAGGAGGGGACGTTATTGAGGGTCCTGGGGGGCCAGGAAGGGCAGGAGGAGGGGACGTGATTGGTGGTCCTGGGGGGCCAGTAAGGACAGGAGGCTGCTGTCGGGCTCTCCTCCAGCTGTGGCGAGACTTCCTCCAGTGCTATTCCACCAAGCAGCTGGTGTACTGGTCGGTGTGGTGGGCGCTGGCCACCTGCGGGTACAACCAGACAGTCAACTACGTCCAGGTGCTGTGGGAACACGTGGAGCCCTCCCACAACTTCACAGTCTACAACGGAGGGGTGGAGGCTGTGTCCAATCTGTTTGGTGAGTATAGCTCCCGTAGACATCTTTAGACTTCAAACAAACCCAGTAAACAAAGAGTCCAAAAGACGTCCTCAGGGAAGCCGGAATGTGGGCTCAGATGACGTCTTTCTTTTCTGGACGTCCTAGAAAGACGTAATCTGGACGTCCTAGAAAGATGTCACCTGGACGTCCTAAAAAGACGTCATCTGGACGTCGTCGAAAGATGTCATCTGGACCCACATTCCGGCTTCCCTGGAGGACGTCTTTTGGGACTCTTTGTTTACTGGGGAAAACCACACAATAACAAAAAACTATCAAACCATAAAACAAGTTTGTGAAAATATACTGAGGAAAATACATTACAGAACGTTGTTATTTATCCAAAATAACACGAGATAAAGAATCATAAAGAGTTGATCAGTTCAGATAAACGTAAGTGTTCCCTAAAGGTGCGGTGACGGCCTACGGCATAGGCTTCACGCAGGTGGACTGGGCCCAGTGGGGGGAGGTGGCTCTGGGGTCCTTCTCTGGGCTGGGGGCCGCCGCACTCTTCCTCATGACCTTCACCAGCAGCATCTGGGTGTGCTACGCCGGTTACATCGTCTTCAAGTGCTTCTACATGCTGCTTATTACCATAGCCATGTGAGTTTTTCTCCAAGACATACCAGGAAAACAAAATGCCAACTTCTTAAAAAGGTCACCGTTCGCCAGCTTCTGTCTTTACCATAGGTTCCAAATCGCTGCTGACCTGTCGATGGAGAGATGCGCACTGATCTTTGGATCTAACAACTTCGGTGCTTTGGTCCTTCAGACGATCCTCACGTTAGTGGTGGTGGACAGCAGAGGTCTGGGCCTGGACATCATACCACAGGTGAGTCTGTTGTTCAGGGACAAACGCAGAAGTCCCTTCTTTGCTTTTAAGCTAAACATTTCCAAGAGCGAAAACAAAACACGGCGCAGCAGCTTTCAGTCACACTGCCGCATGCTCCTGGAACAAACTCCCTGAAGAAATCGAACAGGCCCAAACCCTTAAAATAGTTAAATCTAACCTAAAAACCTTCATGTTTTGCAAGAGTTATGATTAAACACAAACACTTCTATCAATGTATTTTTTCCATTAACTATTGTCTTATTAAATGTTTTATCTATTTACTTCTTATTTGCTTTTATTCATTGTCATTTTTATTTTCTTACTATGCTCCTGTTGCTGTATTTTTAAATAATGTATGTAAAGCACTTTGAATTGCCCCTGTTGTATGAAATGTGCCATACAAATAAAGTTGCCGTGCCTTAAAAAGTACAGAAATGTATTCAGACCCCAGTCTCCATTTCTCTTGCAGTTCACCATACGGAAGCTACTTCACGGCTATCAGTGTCATTTTCTTTCTGAAGGGTGTGTTCACTATTCTGAGAGGATATGAAATGGTTGCACAGTCAGTATTTTTTTTCTTTTATAAACCCCCCCCCCCCCATAACTGACTTAGAACCACTCTGTAAACAAGACACCAACCACCATAGAACCCTTCTTGGGGATATGCTGTAAGAAACAGACCTCAACCTCTGATTCTAAACATGAATAACTGCTGGTGGTGCAGAGAGGAGGTGCTACTTCATCTTAGCCACTCATGCGCACCAGCCCAACCTCCAGCATGTTTATCCCACCTTTAGTTCTGCTACACAGAGGCTGGCAGGGAGGTTACCTTGCTCCGTTTGGGCAGAGCTAAAGATGGCATCCAGGTCAGTCAGAGCTGCGTGTCTATGGGCAGGGACGCTAACAGGGACGCTAGCAGGGACGCTAGCTGTCTGCAGCCTCTATGGCTGGTCCTAAACGGACTGACTTATATCGCGCCTTATTCCAAAGCGCTTTACAACGGCCTCTCATTCACCCATTCACACACACATTCACACACAAATGGCGGCAAGCTACCATGCAAGTCGCCGGCCCGCTCACTGGGAGCAATTTGGGGTTGTGTCTTGCCCGAGGACACTTCGACATGTGGCCAGCCGGGGCTCGAACCGCCGATCTGCCAACCTTGCCATCATTAGACGCCGGCTCTACCTCCTAAGACACAGCCTCTACCTCCTGAGACACAGCCTCTACCTCCTGAGACACAGCCTGTACCTCCTGAGACACAGCCTCTACCTCCTGAGACACAGCCTCTACCTCCTGAGACACAGCCTGTACCTCCTGAGACACAGCCTCTACCTCCTGAGACACAGCCTCTACCTCCTGAGACACAGCCTCTACCTCCTGAGACACAACCTCTACCTCCTGAGACACAGCATCTACCTCCTGAGACACAGCCTCTACCTCCTGCGCCACAGCCTCTACCTCCTGAGACACAGCCTCCACCTCCTGAGACACAGCCTCTACCTCCTGAGACACAGCCTCTACCTCCTGAGACACAGCCTCTACCTCCTGAGACACAGCCTCTACCTCCTGAGACACAGCCTCTACCTCCTGAGACACAGCCTCTACCTCCTGAGACACAGCCTCTACCTCCTGCGCCACAGCCTCTACCTCCTGAGACACAGCCTCTACCTCCTGAGACACAGCCTCTACCTCCTGAGACACAGCCTCTACCTCCTGAGACACAGCCTCTACCTCCTGAGACACAGCCTCTGCCTCCTGAGACACAGCCTCCACCTCCTGAGACACAGCCTCCACCTCCTGAGACACAGCCTCTACCTCCTGAGACACAGCCTCTACCTCCTGAGACACAGTCTCTACCTCCTGAGACACAGCCTCTACCTCCTGAGACACAGCCTCTACCTCCTGCGCCACAGCCTCTACCTCCTGAGACACAGCCTCCACCTCCTGAGACACAGCCTCTACCTCCTGAGACACAGCCTCTACCTCCTGAGACACAGCCTCTACCTCCTGAGACACAGCCTCTACCTCCTGAGACACAGCCTCTACCTCCTGAGACACAGCCTCTACCTCCTGAGACACAGCCTCTACCTCCTGAGACACAGCCTCCACCTCCTGAGACACAGCCTCTACCTCCTGAGCCCCTATCTGATCCTGTGAGGACCCGAAGGATCCACAGGCAGTGCTACAGGATTTGGGGAAACTAAATTGGCATTAGCTAGTTCCCCCGAAGTGTTACCTGCATGTGAGAAGAGAGCTGACAGAGAGAACCGTGAGAGGGCTGCAGTGTGTGTGTCCATGTGCTGCAGCACCACAACACCTATGGGGAATGTGTGTCAAGGAAACGCAGGTAGCTGCAGTGGCTCAGAATCTGGGGCGTGGCTGAAACTACTACACAACACTAGGACACCTGCAGCATCTTCAGAGGACAGTACAGTACCATCGTTCATCAGGAACAGCTTCACCTCCTGCACAGAATCCCTATGAACTATGGATCAATGTGAGCGCATATGAATGAAGTGACTTGGCTATCTGCAATATGAACTGTCTGTCTGTCTCAGGGTAGGATGAGGAGCCTTGTCTATCTGTCTGTCTGTCTGTCTGCGCAGATGTAACTGAATATTCCTGAAAAAGGGTCATATGCCGATTAAGGTGTTTACATGTCACAATATTCCGATTCAAACAGGCCTATGCCAGGGGTCTTAATCTGAATATCCCCTATGCCAGGGGTCTTAAAATGAATATTAATCTTAATCCAATTTGGTACGTGTTTACATGACTCTTGCCCAATCGGAATATTGAGCAATATGCCGCTTAATACAGGAATATGGTGTGCATGTAAACACAGTCGATGACACAGTAGGCAACAGAAACACGGGGAGAGAGAGAAACAATAGATCCTCTCTCTCTCTCTCTCTCGCCGTTTCTCCTGCCCTGAAGGCAGCCTGGCAGAGCTTCTCATCCCTTTTCATTGAGCGGGCTACAAGTAACTAACCCTACTCATCCATATGGAGAGATTCATCTGATCTCAGACTCAAATGATTTCCAATACTTATGTTTCCACGATTATGATTCCACCCATGTATAGCGTGATAAT
Organism: Nansenia antarctica; assembly: GCF_963989245.1. Lineage (NCBI taxonomy): Eukaryota > Metazoa > Chordata > Actinopteri > Argentiniformes > Microstomatidae > Nansenia > Nansenia antarctica. Next base: position 24,996,652 of record NC_137687.1, read on the forward strand.
AATGTGCTTGTAGGTGACAACAATATTTAATAATAATATCAGTAATTCAGGCCCCCGGTTCTTAAGTGATAAAGTGTGTGTGTTTTGTGTGTGTGTTTGTGTGTGTGTGTGTGTGTGTGTGTGTGTTTGTGTGTGTGTGTGTGTGTGTGTGTGTGCCAGCCAATTAAATATAGATCATAGACCAACGTGGACAAATAATGCATGAAAACAAAAGTGCACATAATAATGGCTGTGAGTGAGAAGTGTGCGAGTGTGGCGAGAGACAGAGAGAGGGAGAGAGAGACAGAGAGAGACAGAGAGAGGGAGAGAGAGACAGAGAGAGAGAGAGAAAGAGACAGAGAGAGGGAGAGAGAGACAGAGAGAGGGAGAGAGAGACACGCAACACAGGTGAACAGAGGATGATCTACCTGTGTGAGATGGCTGGAAGGGAGTCTGGGGCGCGGAGCAGGGGAAAGGTGGACCTGAGCTCTCAAACGCGTCAAAGTTTGCAAAGTCTGAGTTTGGAGCGTTTGTGTTTTGAGCAGCTGGAGGTCAGGGGTCAGGAGGGTCAAACACATAAACCAAAAAGGAAACAATGGGTGAGATGAGTCATGATCACACACAACAAAAGGAATGAGAGATCGTACTGAACACACAGAGATATGGACTGAAGGAGCTAACGACAATAATATACATGATGATGGTAATGACAATAATATACATGATGATGGTAATGACAATAATATACATGATGATGATGATGATGATGATGGTAATGACAATAATATACATGATGATGATGATGATGATGATGATGATGATGGTAATGACAATAACATACATGATAATGCGTGTGTGCGTGTGTGGCAACGCTTTACGATCATCACTGATTTCCATAAAGGAAGATGAAACTGTTCTCATATTTAAGAGTTGGGTGGGTGGTCCTGACCATGGTCCATTTCAGGGACCAGTGGCGCTGTGCGCTAGTCCTTACCTGGGTGGCTGTTGAAATGTGCAAAGTTTGCAAAGTTGGGTGCAGAGCCTGCAGCAGTCTGAGAGGGCGGGGCAGCGAAGATGTCCCCGCCCAGGTCGCTGAGGAGGTCAAACTTCTTCTCCTGAAACTGCTGGCTCATCTGGAGGGCCTGGGTACGCCCCATCACCGGAGACTGAGAGAGAGAGAGAACAGTGTTACACCCTGCCAACACCCAGCCAACACCCTGCCAACACCCTGCCAACACCCTGCCAACATTTAAACAGGCCCTCAAAACCCACCTCTTCAAGCTGGCCTTCACCAGTTAACCCTCTCCCCCTCTCCCTTTCCCATGTGTCCCCAGCACTACCTTAATTAGGCCCCTATACTTTATTTTATTTATTTTTGGTTTATTTTTATTTTTACTACTTTTCAGTTTGTAAAGCGTCTTTGAGTGTCTAGAAAAGCGCTATATTGTGGCTCAGTTGAGGTGCAGGGGGGTGGGCTCTGTTGAGGTGCAGGGGGGTGGGCTCTGTTGAGGTGCAGGGGGGTGGGGGGGGTGGGCTCTGTTGAGGTGCAGGGGGGTGGGCTCTGTTCAGGTGCAGGGGGGTGGGGGGGGTGGGCTCTGTTGAGGTGCAGGGGGGTGGGCTCTGTTGAGGTGCAGGGGGGTGGGGCTCTGTTGAGGTGCAGGGGGGTGGGGGGGTGGGCTCTGTTGAGGTGCAGGGTGGTGGGGGCTCTGTTGAGGTGCAGGGGGCGGGGTCCTACCTGACTGGGCGAGGCTCTGTTGAGGTGCAGGGGGGGGGCAGAGTCCCCCAGCAGGGTCCTGAGGGGCCGGACCTCGGGGTACTGCTGGTGCTGCTGGCTGACGACCCAGAGATGGAGGCATGGACGGAGGCTACCACCCTGGCCTGCTCTGGAGGAACAAACCTGAACAGAGAGAGAGAGAGAGAGAGAGAGAGAGAGAGAGAGAGAGAGAGAGAGAGAGAGAGAGAGAGAGAGAGAGAGAGAGATTGCTTTATTGTCTGTCACAGAGTGACAGAAATTCTCCTTTGACAGGCTTTGTGCAGTTCATGAATACGGTATCCACATTCAAAACACACATAGGTCACATACATACAATAAAAACAGACAGATATAACAGTGTTTATAAAATGTAGTGCCTATTTAAAAAGTCTAGTCATTTAAAAATCTAAAATGCTAAAATGGTTTAAAAGAAAAACAGTGTGCTTCCTATTTTAAAATGTGTTTTTCCGGGCCAGTGGAGTTCTATAACGGCGGCCTGATGGAAGTGGCTGAAATGATTGGTGGAGGGGGTGAGAGGGGTTTTGATTGATTGATTGAAAACTTTATTAGAAGGTTTGCAGAAGTAGGTACATGAAAGTACATATTACATACAAGGTCAATCTAAAAGGATAAAAACCCAAGAAAGCCACTGGCTTATTTCAATTGGGGTCCTGTGTGATTTGTGTGGCTTTCCTGATTAGTGACCGGTTGTAGATTTCAGACAGGGGAGTTTGAGGTGAGCCGATAATTTTACTTAGAGACAGAGAGAGAGAGAGACAGAGAGACAGAGAGAGAGAGAGAGAGAGAGAGAGACAGAGAGAGAGAGAGAGAGAGAGAGAGAGAAAGAGAGACAGAGAGACAGAGAGAGAGAGAGAGAGAGAGAGAGAGAGACACAGAGAGAGAGACAGAGAGAGACAGAGAGAGACAGAGAGAGAGAGACAGAGAGAGAGAGACAGAGAGAGAGAGAGAGAGAGAGACAGAGAGAGAGAGATCTTTATTTAGTCAGGATAGTGCACATAATGAACAGTCACTTATACAAAGTATGGTGACAGTAAATATGCCGGATTTAGCTGTGAGCTAATTTGCATCCGTAGTCTACATGTGAGTGTTGTAGTGATGCAAAGTGTCTCGCTTGAGGGTTGGACTGCAGTGAGCTGTTAAAGTATTCTCAGGAAAAGAGAGGGAGGGAGAGAACATTACAGAAGCTATTACTGGACAAGCATGGATAATTCTTATTCCAGTCACCTGAGTGCAGTCACTTACCATCTCTTCTTCTCGTATTTCTCTTGAAGGAACTCTTTCACTTTCTGTGGTTCTTTAAAGTCGGGTATAGAGGCGGTTCTATCGTCGTACAGTCCCAGCCATATCTGTTTGCACACCTATAAGAGACAGGGGACGGGGGGACGGGACAAAGGAATAAGAGACAGGTCAATTTGATGATGTCATTCAACTTCCCTACCCCTAACCATCTCCCCTAACCCTGCCACCCCCTCCCCCCCCTGGACATTGCTGTGTTAATTGTTCCCTGTGCCTGTTCGTTAACTCTGTGTTCTATGTGCTCATGTTATCTGTTGCTTGTTGTTTCTGTGTTTTCAGTTTTTCCCATATTAGCGTCAGCGTCTTTGAGCCCCGGAAAAGTGCCATATAAACACAATGAATTATTTTTATTATTATTATTAACTTTAAAGTGAAAAAAACAAAACACGAAAGACTTCAACACCTAGAGGCCAGGAGAGCATTAGAATGTGGCACTTTCTGGAACATTCCAGGGTTTCTTTGGACTTCTGAGATTGGGAGCAGCTACACCTCAGTGCTAAAAAGACATATGGGAAACACAGACACTGAACTGTCTCTTCAACCACTAATGCCTTCATGGCCGACGTGAATACACCCAACAAAAAGTGCAGTATCATCAAAGATTAACACTCTAGTATACTCCAAGTTATTGCTGGTAAGCGGTGTATGTAATACAGCAAACATACAGTAGAAATGCAGCAGACATGCAGCAGAGATGCAGTAGAACTGCAGTGCCCTCTGACACACACAAACCAAACAGCATCAACAAACCCCTTGGATTTGTACCACATAGATTTCTAGTTGCACATTAACTGACATTCAAAATACAACTTGGCAGATTCAAGTGTGTGTGTGTGTGTGTGTGTGTGTGTGTGTGTGTGTGTGTGTGTGTGTGTGTATATATGTGCGTGTGTGTGTGTGCCAGAGAGAACTACATAAATAACATTCCCATGTGAAAGGCATGAGAGCTGGAACGGTTAGCTCATCTCTGCCTCATGGCTACACTGTGTCTGCTGCACCACACCATTCTCAGCAAACACATGAATCCTTTAAAGCAGGGGTCTTCAACCTTTTTCAACCCAAGGACCCCTTGGACGAGAGACAAACAGAACAGGGACCCCCACATGTAATATATATTTTTAAATGTCTCACATTTTAAAGCCTATAATAACTTTTATATTTACTTCATTCACCTTTTCTTTCACCGTATTAACCTATTTATATACTGGGTTATTAGCCTATATGTGTTTATGATTGATAAAACGTTCATGCATAATTATGATTGGTTATTATTGTTGTTGTTGCACACGAAACACATGAATCCTTTAAAGGATTAAGAAAACCTAGGAATGCTAAAGAAAGGGACAAGGTGAGGCTGTGCATGGGCATATAGGATAGTTTAGAACAGTACTGATAGCATGGGCATATAGGATAGTTTAGAACAGTACTGATAGCATCGGCATATAGGATAGTTTAGAACAGTACTGATAGCATAGGCATATAGGATAGTTTAGAACAGTACTGATAGCATAGGCATATAGGATAGTTTAGAACAGTACTGATAGCATAGGCATATAGGATAGTTTAGAACAGTACTGATAGCATAGGCATATAGGATAGTTTAGAACACAGTTATTTGGATAAGAATGTGTCAAGGCAAGGATTCAGCACTCCTTGGACTGACAAGAAGGTATGTGTGAAAAGGGTGAACAGAGCCCAGGCAGGTCCATCTAGAGAGGTGGGAGTGTGGCTATGCCTACCTCATTTCCATGTTTCTGTAGGAATTCGATTTCCTGTAGCGTGAAGGTTGTCATGGAGATGGACTTCACTCTGTGGGGTGGGTTGAGCCCTCGCCTGGCACCCCCCAAGAGAGATAAAGGGGTTAACTCAATTAGAAACACACAACACATACGGTCGGTACATTCAGGCAGTTCTTGTCACAATCATAACCCCCCCCCGCCCAACATTCCCAGAGGGACATAAGGCTTGAACTGAAACTGTCTGTTTTTCAACATGTGATAACCTACCATTTTGTTCCTATTAAAATGCCCAAAAGTTGCTGTGTTGAACTTTTTACTGCCAGCGAATGAAAATACCTGGACTTAGTTAGGAGAGAGCTAGCCAACTCTGTCCACCGACAGTAGCTAACATATAATATACAACTGTACAACAAAGGATCATATTTTCAAATAAAGAAACTACTAAAAGGTCATTTACGCTCTGTTTCAGAGCTGAGCCAATTTCTAATAGACAATACATATTTGAGAAATATAAATATTATCCCAAAAACTATCAGAAGTCAGTGACACACTATCCTCCCTAGACAAAATAGACCAATGATTTTGACACAGACCAAGATCAAATTAGACAAATATTCACCAACATTCACAGAACATTACACAATGCAAAACATTTTAATCGGATTCAATAGACTCTACACAGATTCCATTATACAAATAGAAGGCTGTTTTGAAAAGGGACTTGAATCGCCTTGAATTGCCTATGTGTCCATTTTGCCTAGCAGACACCCACGGTGTCTCATGCGTTCTGGCTGTGTCCGATTATCGAGAACTACTTTTAAAAAGCTCCCAGGTGATCCAAGATTTACACCAAACGCAACATCTGATGCCACTCAACAAAATCCTTCAGCACAACCTTTGTATGGATTCTGATAGTAACAGAGATGGACCTGTATTGAAAAACAAAATTGGTGACATATGAGAGATTTCTACCATTGTCCCATCCGGGGGGTGTGGCCTCCTTGGAGTGGACTGCACTTATATAGCACCTTTATCCAAAGCGCTTTACAACGGCCTCTCATTCAGCCATTCACACACACATTCACACACCAATGGCGGCCAAGCTACCATGCAAGGGGTTCAGTGTCTTGCCCAAGGACACCTCGACATGTGGCCAGCCGGGGCTCGAACCGCCGATCTGCCAACCTTGTGATGATTAGACGCCGGCTCTACCTCCTGAGACACAGCCGCCCCAGTGACGCTGTACTGTAGCAGAGAAGATCCAGATATCCAACTTTCTTTTCAGACTGGGACACTGAGGCTGAGTAATGTGTCACCACAGCAGATCTGGGACAAGGACAGCAGAGTGTCACCAGGACTCCAAAGAGGAGGAGGAGGAGGAGGAGGAGAGGAGGAGAGGAGGAGAGGAGGAGGAGGAGGAGGAGGAGAGGAGGAGAGGAGGAGAGGAGCGAGAGAGCAAGCAGCGAGCAGTTCTACTCCTGGTTAATGAACCCAGGTTCCCCCGCCCACTGCAAGACTAGGAGAGCTCACTGAGCTTATAGAAATAAAAACCCCACGATAAGGATTAGATCTGGGAGTCGATATGTTCAAGCAAGGCTACATCATCATGTGTCGGTTGGGCTCTGTGTCTGCAAAATAACCCTGCTTGCACTAGCGCAACGGGTGTTCGACTACGAAGGTCTGAAAGTGTATTCTTTCGAGTGTGTGGGGGTTCTCTTGCGGTGTGTGAGCGGTGTGTATGTGTGTGTGTGTGTGTGTGTGTGTGTGTTAGGAGGACTGTTTCCTGCCTCGATTTCCGCCCTTTCTGTGCAGGGCTCTGCTCCCCTGGGGTTGGGCAACAGCTTTTTCACAGACACAGGCAGAAACCTCTCATACTCATTCACATCCATCTCATACTATCATCCATGGCCTGTTCACGCCAACCCCCCCCTGATGTTGAAGGGAGTCCACATTCAGCTCAATTCAAATCAGTTAGAAGAATAACTATACATGCCATCGATTGGCATGCACAAACTTAGGCCTAAGTTTACCAGACACATGATTATCAGTGCAGCTATATCAACCAGGCTGTTTGGCTACACCAGTGGTTCTCAAAGTGTGGGGCGCGCCCCCGGAAGGGGGCGCAATAGCAATACTGGTGGGGCGCGAGAGACTGGGGAGGTCAACAATTAACACTCAGGTGAACTCTTTGACTTGTTCTAGTTGTAGCTTCATAATCTTCGTAATGGAGTCATTTCTGACAGGGACAGCGAAAACAAAAACGGAAAATGCGACAAACATGGTTAAAAAAAAAACTGTTCGAAAGTAGGACGAGGCTTACCTTGCAATGGGCTTTACCGTGAATGTGGTGGGAGGTGAGGAGAGACCATTGTGCGTGCTATGTCTCAGAACATTAGCAGCAGACAGCCTGAAGCCAAACAAGTTAAAAAGGCACCTTGAGACAACACACCCCAATGATGCAAAGAAGCCACTGGCCTTCTTTAAAAGAAAACTTACAGAGTACAGAAAGCAAGAAACTCATATGACAAAAGCGGCATCCGTAAGTACCAAAGCGCAAATAGCGTCATTCAAGGTTGCATACAGAATTGCGAAGTGCAAGAAACCGCACACCATAGCTGAGGAGCTCATACTCCCAGCTGCACTGGATATGGTGTCAACTTTGATTGATGAGACAACCGCTGCAAAATTGAAGACCATTCCCCTGTCCAACGACACCATTGCAAGACGCATAGGTGAGATGTCAGAGGACCTTGAGGAACAACTCGCAGAGAAACTACACAAACGTTTTGCATTGCAAGTTGATGAGGCTACTGACAGTAATAAGGACTGCTTGTTTATTTCTTATGTCCGCTATGTAGATTCGGAGTCAATGAATGAAGACTTGCTGTTTTGCAAGCATGTGACAGGGAGAGCGACAGCTAATGAGCTATTTGGGATTCTTGACACTTACCTGACAGAACACGGACTGAAATGGGAGAACTGTGTGGGGTTTTGCTCAGATGGTGCGCAGACAATGGCCGGGAAAAGGAAGGGACTGCAGGCGCTAATAAATCGCGTCGCACCAAACGCGCAATGGACACACTGTGTCATTCACAGAGAGGCGCTCGCATCCAGGCAGCTTAGCCCTGAGCTAAATGAGGTTTTGACCGAAGTGATCGGTGTTGTAAATTTCATCAAAACCCGCCCGCTGAAAGCACGTCTGTTCTCTGCACTGTGTGAGGAAATGGGAGCTGAACACTCTGCTTTGCTGTTTCACAGTGAAGCAAGGTGGCTCTCCCGAGGGAAAGTGTTGTCCCGAGTCTTTGAGCTCAGAGAGGAGATTCGGGTGTTTATGGAGGAGGTGGGAATACACGAATCTGCAAGCAAGTTCAGTAATTTAGAATTCCTGATGAAACTGGCCTATCTCAGTGATGTGTTTGGAAAGCTCAACGAGCTGAATCTTCAGCTTCAAGGAAAAGACAAACACCTACCCCACCTGGCAGATAAGGTCAGCGCATTCACCAGAAAGCTGGAGGTGTGGGGCAGGCGCCTTGATGAAGGAAATACTGATCCTTTTCAGAACCTGACCACGTTTGTAGAAAGCAGTGATTGTGATGCCACCACAGTCATCCCCTGCCTGAAGCAACACATCTCTTCCCTGGGAGCATTGTTCCAGAAATACTTCCCACACAACACTGCTGAGTATGACTGGGTAGTAGATCCATTCAATGCAGCAGGTTGGTAGGCAATTTTGATGACTAAATATAACTGTGAATATTTTGTGCTGTAGGCCTATATTTTATTAATGTTGTATGTATGTTACTAACTAACTACCTGGAATGGATTGTTGTAAAATTGAATCGTGTTGTGTTTAATATGCAATTAATTACAAATAAGGTATCTCTATCCGTAGCACCTGCTGATTTCAGCTCTGCTGAAGAGGACCAACTCATCGAGCTGACCTCTGAGTCCAACCTGAGGCTGAGGTTCAATGGTCAGACACTGAGTGAATTCTGGCTTGGTGTGGAGAAGGAGTATCCACTCATAGGGCAGAGGGCTGTCGGCATCCTTCTTCCCTTCGCCACATCCTATCTCTGTGAGGCTGGCTTTTCAGCTGTTGCTTCACTGAAAACAAAGTACAGATCTAGGCTCAACATTGAGCAGGACTTGAGAGTGGCAGTGTCAGGCCTGCTACCCCGTTTTGAAAAGATCTGCAGTGCCAAACAGGCTCATTGCAGCCACTAATGCTGTAATGTTATGATGTTCTTGATTGTTAGTGTTCATTTTCTTGAGAATTGTAATTGAAAAATATTGTTATTGTGTTGATTTATTACATTGTGTTATTTGTATTTTTAGGTTTTTTGTTGGGAGACAGTGTTATGTGGTTCAGTTCAATAAATGTAAAATTGCCCCATGTTGTGACAGTTTTTTGGGGGTGAGGTGGGGCTCACACATTTTTTGTCCTCCCAAGGGGGGCTTGACATAAAAAGTTTGAGAACCACTGGGCTACACACACACACACACACACACACACACACACACACACACACAGACACACAGACACACAGACACACAGACACACAACACCTGGAAGCTCAATAGAAAAATGTGTCTCTAGAAGAACAGGTGAAACTGTATCTGAGCCATGTCACCTGAGCCTCCGAGTTATGGTAATAAGTTTCCTTGTTAGCTATTTATACAGTACACGTGTGTGTCCGCACACACACAAACACACGATCAAACACACACATGATATAGGCTAGAGATATCACACATTTGTGTGAGGAATTTGGGGACAGCATCTGAAATCATCTCATTGGTAATAATTGGGAAAAGCTATACAAGACAAAGATTAGACTAGACCGGGCTGCTAAATTATTCACTGCTCTTGCACAGTGAATAATTAAGCCGTACGCACTCTTTGAGTCCCACCCAACAGTCTTCCACCGTCAACATAACAGTCATCCAACCGTTGTCCCCGCCACATCCTGTCACAGATAAACGTCTGACACAGTGATGAGGACAGCTTTAGGAGCGTATCAAGATCCAAGTCGATTTATGTTAAAGACCAGACCAATACCTGGTGATGATATACATGACGTAGCCTAATTGTGGCTAGGCTATTTGTTCAGAATGGACAGAATTTATTTAACCCTCCTAACAAAACTATTGATAGATACAGTGAAGATTTAGACAGGAAGGATGGGTGAGAGAGAGAGGAGGGATGACATGCAGGATATGTCCCCGGACGGAATCGAACCGGGGACCCTGCGGTTACACGGTCAGCGCTTAACTCACTACGCCACCTAAGCGCCCCATGACAACACTTTTAATACATAGTCCCCCTAGTTCAGGGGATCAAAGTTACCGGGACAATTGGCTTGACAGGTGTTTCTGGTTAGTCAGACGTGTTCCATCACATCATTTGTGCAGCATAAGAGGGCTGTCGATGTCTAGTATTGATTCTAGACTTTGTGTTTGCCTTTGGAGTCTGTTATTGGTGTCTGTCAACATGGGGAGTAGGGACGCACTAATACTGATACCAGCACTCGTACCCGACGCTGCGCTCGTGTACTCGTACTCCGATACATCCGCTCCCGACACCACTACAACGGCAATGTAACATAACCTCTCTAGCAGGTAGGTAGAGGAGGAGGGGCGATGTCAGCAGTATGGAGTTATTTTAGGATAAGCGACGATGACGATGACAAAAGTAGAGCAACTGCACACTGTTCTCTGCTGGGTTCTGTATGTGTGACAGCAGCTGTTGAAAGCAGGAAGAAAGTCGGCAACCGACCAAAATGTTCAAACCTTTATTCTGAAAAATAAGAAAATAAATGTCAGCGTCGTTGAAAATCAATGACACACTCGCTAGTCGAGCCAAAATATTGCAATGTGATGCATTCGGTGAGTAACCAAACATAACAGTCATCCAACCGTTGTGTGTCCCTAACATTCTGTCACAGATGGATGTCTGACACAGGAACGAGGACAGGTTTAGGAGCATATTCGGTTGTTAAGTCTGACGTCACGCAAAAATTCCCCACACCAGAGTACTAAAGAGGTAGAATGACAGCTCAATCGTTTTTTTTGACTGGGATGTATTCATACAACAAGGGACGCAGCACTTTCCCGTTTTTCCCATATTGTCAGCGTCTTTGAGCCTCGGAAAAGCGCTATACAAATATAATTAATTATTATTATTACTGCGGCATTTCGAAGAGAGCGCTTCAGCCAACGTTGGACCCAGAAACACGTCACGACTTAACAACCAAATTGAGATCCAAGTCAAGTCATGTTAAAGACCAGACCAATACCTGTTGAATCAAGGATAGTTACTCTATGATTAAATAACAGTCTACACTGAACAAAATATAAATGAAACACTTTTCATGAGTTGAAAAGACCTACGATTTTTTCTTTGTACACAAAAGGCCTATTTCTCTCAAATTGTGTTCACAAAAACGGCATATTTTAGAGTGGCCTTTTTTTCGTTTATTATGTGTGTAGAAAAAGTCTTAGGTCTTTGATTTCAACTTGTGAAAAATTGGAGCAAAAAACCCAAAAGTGTTGCATTTATATTTCTGTTCAGTGTAGTAGCCAAATGGGTCATGTGATAAAGTGCCATTCTTATATTATTTGGGAAGAACGCTGCAATGTATAAAACATGTTATTTATTTAAAAATAATTAAACCAATATGTAGGCCTACACAAATACCATCAAATGCAAGTTGGGAATCTACATTTTAACCTCATAGTAACTATAACTATTTAAAATACAACGTTTTGGAGTATAGAGCCAAAAGAAGAAGAAAATGCTTCACTGTCCTATATTACTGACACAGGGCAGTGTGTGTGAATGCTCAGGGCCTGGGGGGGTGAAAGATCCAGTCACAGAGTGAACTAGGTCAGATACAGGGAGAGCTCCAGACACCTCCTCCAAGCGCAACACTTTAAGGGTGTGCTCTCACTAGAACATTTGCTTCACTTGGAATCGGAGTTTAGGATAAAATTCGCTTTGCTCTGCGTCGTTTGGAGCTGTGAGAACGCGCATTCGAAGTCGCTCCCGGAGCAAACAGCCGACGGATGCTCCGCTTCAAAAGGGTGGTTTCGCTCCGGTTAGAAACGACGCATCGAGGCTGTCAATAGGAAAACAACAGCGCATGCGTGTTGATCTGGATAAGAGCGGGACGAACGGGCAATTTTCAAATTTTCTGACCAATCAACTACCACGTCTGCTGCTTCGATGCGTATGTTACTTCGTTTACATGAAGGGCTGTGAGAACGCATATCAGAGAAATAATGTATGCAACAATGTTGCGAAGTCATCCACTTGCTCCGGGTCTCGATTCGGACTTTCATGTGAGAACATGACCTTAGTCTTTCTGGAGGGAGTTTCAAGCAGAGGGGGCAGCGTACCTTAAACTTTCTTTTAATACCACAACCTCCCGACCCCTCAAAACTTACCAACAACTCCAGAACGTCCATTGTTTGACGTTAGAGTGTTTTCCGTTTAAAATCATTGAATTAGATCAATATCATGCTGATCAATGCACTGGTTGTGTTTAGTCAGGACTTAAGAATCATGAGAATATCAAAATATTTTTTTTAAAGAGCTCCAAATTTTATATTATATAACGACAGCCATAATTGGTGTAAATAAAATGAAAACAATTGTATTATTCATGATGATACCAGGCCTAAGACAGCATAGGCCTTTCAGGCACACACAGCCATAATGACATTTTAGACAGTGTCATGTTACAGCTTACACTTGACCTTTTAACCTAATTGGACTGACCTATATAGCGCCTTTATAACGGCTTCTCATTCACCCATTCACACACACATTCACACACCAATGGCAGCAAGCTGCCATGCAAGGCGCCGGCCGGCCGGCTCACTGAGAGCAATTTGGGGTTCAGTGTCTTGCCCAAGGACACTTCGACATGTGGCCAGCCAGGGCTCGAACCGCTGATCTGCCAACCTTGTGATCATTAGATGGCGGCTCTACCTCCTGAGACACAGCCGGCCCTTATATGTTGTGGATACTGCAGCTGTAACATGTCTCTGTGTTGTTAGCCTACGTGTTACTTACTACTACTCTTTTGCAAAGAAAGGTTGACTAACTAGGCCTACCACTTCCTGTTTTGACCACATTGCTGCTGATTTAGCAAGAGGGCTATGCCACTTCCTGATGTTAGAATCACATCAGGCTTCCTGCGTATGATGAGACGTCAAGCTTCACCCAACCTACGTCCTCAACATAATTTTCATTCTGCTCATGCTAAAAGATTTACACAAGAGCAAAGTGGTTCAAATGCCTCGATCAGCAAAAAGGATGATAGCTCAGACAAGGCCAGTGTGCACTGGCCATTGTTAGGATATACACCCCCACCCTCCCCCTAATCCCAGACCATTATGAGACATTACATACACTTGATAGAGAGAGAGAGAGAGAGAGAGAGAGAGAGAGAGAGAGAGAGAGAGAGAGAGAGAGAGAGAGAAGAGAGAGAGAGAGAGAAAGAGAGAGAGAGACAGAGAGAGAGAGAGAGAGACAGAGAGAGGGAGAGACAGACAGAGAGAGAGAGAGAGAGAGAGAGAGACAGAGAGAGAGAGACAGACAGAGAGAGAGACAGAGAGAGAGAGAGACACAGAGAGAGAGAGAGACAGAGAGAGAGAGACACACAGAGAGAGACACAGAGAGAGAGAGACACAGAGAGAGAGAGAGAGAGAGAGAGAGAGAGAGAGAAGAATTAAGTAAAAGTTAGAACAATGTAAAGACAAGCTCAACAGAAAGAGAGAGAGGAAAAAAAAAGGAAAAAAAAGTGGATGCTAGCAGCTGCAGTTGAACAAAAAACGGACCTTGAAGCTAACATTGGATGCTAGCAGCTAACTGTGGACATTGAAGGCTAAAAGTGTATGCTAACAACTAACTGTGGACTTTGAGGGCTAACAGTGGATGCTAACAGCTAACTGTGGACTTTGAGGGCTAATAGTGGATGCTAACAGCTAACTGTGGACTTTGGAAGATAACAGTGGATGCTACCAGCTAACTGTGGACTTTGGAAGATAACAGTGGATGCTAACAGCTAACAGCTAACAGTGGACCCAGAAGCAGCTAAGTATGACAATTGGAAGCTAACAAGGAGTGCTAACAATAACAGTTGAAACTATATGAAACTAACTGTGGACTTTGGAAGCTAATAGTTGCAGCTGAAATAATTGTAAGATAAGAGTGACAGCTAACAGTGGGTGCTAACAGTAGCAGTTGGAAAACAGGCTCTTTGTTTCACATGATTTTCATCTAAATTATATTCACTCTGCGACTACCACTGTCCAGAGCAGAACATGAGTGATATAATTAACATACACTACCCGCCAGAAATAAAAAATGACACAGAGAGAGGCACGTTCAAAATGGAGCTTCTTAAGAGGCAACCAGAAACCCTCTTTGCTGATCTTTTTAAAAATGGAGTAATTTGCAATCTCATCTTCTATACTGACAGACCTGAAAGCTGGCACAGAGCCATTATCAACCATCACCCTTCAGTGGTAAAAAAGGGCAACAAGGAATGCTGGCAGTTAAAGATCAGGGACCCAGAGGACTCTGACGGCATCATGACAACTGTCAATGTTTATAAAAGTGGTAAAGTCATGGTGCAGGGGCACTTCAAAACTTTCCAGAACAGTTTCCAGGCACATAAATCTATGGTTGAGAGTGAAGACACCTCCCCTAGGGAACTCCAGCCATGTGCCAGTAACACAGACAGCACACCAAATGAGGAGGAGCACCCTGATGACACAGAGCAGACCCTGAGCCCTCCACATCAGACCTCCATCACAGAACTTAAGGAACACTTCACGCAGTTAGAAATAGAACTGGTGCAGCTCAAAGAAATAGTCCTGAATCAGAATCATAAAGATAAAGACTCAGCTGGACTCTTACAACAAGAGGAAATGGAACAAACGAGAAAAGAGCAAGAAAGTGTACATGCAACCTGGAAAAAACAATTAACGCAAAACAGAGAACAGCACAACAAAGATCTGTTCACTCTGAAAGAACAGCTAGAGAGACAGAGAGAAGAGAAAGAGAGCCAGAGGAGAGAGCTCACTGCACTGTCAGAACAGGTGAAAGAGCTAAACCATGAGAGTGACAACCACAGAAGAGAAATAGCCGCTCTGAAAGACCATCTGGGAGAACTACAGCTGGAGAAAGAGAGCCATAATGTTCAACTTGTTGCTCTGGCAGAAGAACTTAAGGAGAGGGACAGAACACTGGACGGTCTGAAGGAACGAATGACTTCTCTCACTGAGTCTGAGCCACACAGGACTGACCATAGTCCACACACAGCAGTGAGCACCCATGACCGACAGCAGGATGATAACGTCTCTCTACCAGAGAGAGAAGAGTCCAGTAGCCAAACACAGCCAGATGGGCCCATCAGACCAGATAACCTCTCTCTACCAGAGAGAGAAGAGTCCAGTAGCCACACACAGCCAGATGGGCCCATCAGACCAGACGGCCCCACTGCAAAAGTAGACATTGTGATACTAATCGATTCAAATGGAAAATTCATTGATGAGAAAAGGCTTTTCCCCAGGCACAATGTGGTAAAGTTCCGCTGTCCAAACACAGAGGCAGCAATGGGTATGCTATCTGAGACTCGCCTTGGATCCCCAAGCCATATCCTAATCCACACAGGTACGAATGACCTTAGAGCGCAACAGGAGAGAGTGGCCCTGTCTCTTAGAGCTGTCGCCGAGAAGGCATGTCACACCTTCCCCAACTCTAAGATAGTGATGTCCACCCTGTTACCAAGGAAGGATTTCCACCCACAGATGATACAAAAAGTGAATGTCAGCATCTCCAGAGACTGTGAAATGTGGCCAAATGTCCACGTTGCCCACTACCCCTATATAACAGTGGACGATCTTTATGACCTGGTTCACCTCCACAAAGAAGCAGTTCCACTGTTTACCAAGACACTGAAAGATGTCACACTAAATCGACGATCAACACCCAACAGGAGGAGCAACATGGGAGTCTCGAACACTCAAACAACAGAGAGACCAGCCAACAGCATGCCGAGGAGAGCCTTCCAACACAGGCCCAAGCAGCAGCACCTACAACCACCACCACAGCACAGACGTCAGGACAACATCAGTCGTATGGATGAAAACCAGTCTGCACCCAGACCCAGGACCTCACCACCTCCAAGACATGTCGTACCACCACCTCCAGCAGCAGCAGCAGCAGCAGCAGCAGCAGCAGCAGCAGCAGCAGCAGCAGCAGCCAGGCGGACTGTCCTATGCTGATGTGGTCCGAGGAGCAGCAGGCCCCGCCCACAGCGAACTGAGAACCATCCAGGACATGCTGAGCACTTTATGCTCTCATCTAATGGGCCACACCCAGCGGCAGTGGTCATTAAGCAGGTAATGCTTGTTCATGAAGTAAAAAAATAAAAATAAATAAATATATATATATATATATATATATATATATATACATATCTAGGCTACATGCCAAGTTACATTGTAAATATGTCATGTTCTAAACTGTTACTTCTTTCTTCTCAACTTAAAATGTCAATTTGTTACAGTGTCAATGATACAATCGTTTAGCATATCAGTTTGGAATATTCAGGGTTTAAATTCTTATTTATTTGGTTTAAAAAGCAGAAATCTTGAATTTTTAGACAAGGTTACTGGTGTCGATATTGTTATTTTGCAGGAGACTTGGTGCAAAGGAGATATCCCTACTGGGTGCCCTCCTAACTATAGAGAGATTATAGTCCCATCAACTAAACTAAATGGAGTCACCCAGGGCAGAGACTCTGGGGGGATGTTGATATGGTATAAGTCACAACTAGCTGACTCTATAGAAATAAAGAAGAAAGGGAAAAATCACATTTGGTTAAAAATACAAAAAGATATAATTTCCAGCGAGAAAAGCATTTTTCTATGCGCAATTTATAATCCCCCAATAGAGTCTCCATATTTCAGTGAGGAGATTTTCTCCATCATAGAAGAAGAGATCAGTCATTTCCAGGCCCAGGGATCTGTGCTGATCATGGGAGATCTAAATTCTAGGACTGGTGAGGAGGTAGACTTTACTAGTACTGAAGGTGACAGTTACATCACTGGAGATAACCTTCTTTTTCCTAACCTTACCAACAGGAATAACTATGATAAAACCACAAACAAGAGTGGAAAACAAGTGCTGCAGATTTGTAGAGCGTTGGGCCTGTACATTGTCAATGGAAGGCTGCGAGGGGATTCTTTTGGACGGTATACGTATTGTTCAAGACTTGGAAGCAGCACCGTTGACTATGCTATAACAGATTTAGACCTAAACTCTTTGAGAGCCTTCACAGTAAAAGAACAATCACCTCTATCAGATCACTCCCAGATCACTTTATATCTAAAAAGGGCAGACACAGGTAATATATGTTCTCAGTCCTGTAATCTGTATAACATAAAGAGGAAATACAGATGGGCCCCAAACAGTCCGGAGCAGTACCAGAATGCTATGGTCAGCGAGTCAACACAGTCTCTTCTAGACTCCTTCTTGTCCCAGACTTACCCTCAGAATACTGAAGGTGTAGAGTGCTGTCTGGCACACATTAACCACATATTTGATCATTTGGCCTCATCCTCAAATTTAAAATGCAAAACAAAACAACAAAAGAAAACAAACAGGGAAAGGTGGTTTGATTTAGACTGTAAATCCATTAGGAAGACACTAAGAAATATCTCCAACCAAAAACACAGGAATCCAGAGAGTCAGGAGTTACGCCTTAGTTACTGTGACACTTTAAAGCAATATAAAAAAACATTGAGAACAAAAAAAGACCAATATTTACAAAACCAACTAGAATTAATTGAAGAGTCTCTGGGATCAAATAAATTCTGGGAAAACTGGAACTTATTTACCAAGAAACATAAAAATGAACAATCAATTCAAAATGGTGATACATGGAAAACACATTTTGGGGATCTTTATAGAAAACCTACAAAGAATGAAGCCCAAGAGCAGATCTCAGATAAATTGAAAACCTTTGAAAGAGCTATTAAGGACTATCAGACCCCACTGGATTTCCCAATCACTGAATTAGAATTGGAAGACAAACTAAAGGTTCTGCAGAACAAAAAAGCATGTGGGCCTGATGGCATCTTAAACGAGATGATAAAATATACCAATAGAAAATGTAAATTGGCCATTCTAAAGGTATTCAACTTGGTACTGAGTGTGGGTCATTTCCCTGAAAGCTGGAGTGAGGGGCTGATTACACCCATTTTCAAGAATGGAGACAAATTTGATCCAAACAACTACAGAGGTATCTGTGTAAGTAGTAACCTAGGGAAGTTATTTGGCAGCATTCTAAATTCAAGAATTATATATTTCCTCACAGAGCACAATGTCTTGTGCAAAAGTCAAATTGGATTCCTCCCAAATTATAGAACATCTGACCACATTTTCACCCTACACACACTAATAGATAAATACACAAATCAAAACAAAGGAACAATTCATGCATGCTTTGTCGATTTTCAGAAAGCTTTCGACTCAGTTTGGCATGAAGGTTTACTTTTTAAATTAATAGAAAGTGGAATAGGGGGAAAGTCATATGATGTCATTAAATCAATATATGAAAATAATAAATTGGCTGTTAAAATTGGTGATAAACACACAGACTTCTTCCCGCAAGGGAGAGGGGTGAAGCAAGGATGTAACCTCAGCCCCACCCTCTTCAATATATATATTAATGAACTGGCACGGTTATTAGAACAATCACCAGCACCTGGTCTCACCCTTACTGACACAGACATTAAATGTCTCTTTTATGCAGACGACCTAGTCATACTGTCCCCAACTAAAGAAGGTCTTCAGCAAAGCCTGAACATTCTTCATCAGTACTGTCAGACTTGGGCCCTGACAGTAAATATGAAGAAGACCAAAATTATGACCTTCCAAAAGCGATCACGGTTACAGAAGAATCAACCAGTGTTCAAAATAGGTGGGACCCAAATAGAACGGACAAATACCTATACATACCTAGGTTTACAAATTACTTCCACTGGGAATTTCTGTGCAGCTGTGAAGGAACTCAAAGACAAGGCAAAAAGGGCTTTTTATGCCATCAAGCGTTCAATTCAAATCCAAATTCCAATTAGGACATGGCTCAAAATATTTAAATCAGTTATAGAATCAATTGCATTGTATGGCAGTGAGGTATGGGGTCCCTTATTACAAAGTGATTGGGCAAAATGGGACAAAAACCCAGTTGAGATCCTGCATGCAGAGTTCTGCAAAACTATTATCAGGGTACAAAGAAAATGCCCAAACTCTGCATGCAGGGCTGAATTAGGCCAATATCCTTTACTGCTAAATATACAGAAAAGATCTATTAAATTCTGGAGCCATATTAAAAAGAGTGACCCTGCCTGTTACCATTATAAAGCCCTTGCCTGCCAAGAGTTGAACATCCAAAGGAGCCCCCTCAGTCAGCTGGTTCTGAAACTAGCTGACCTCTCACCTTCTGACATCACAAACCCCAGACAGCCTCAGTGCAGCTACACTATCACTCAGAAGATTAGACCTAACCAAATTATAACTAAAGAAAAAGATAAATACATCACATATTGGAACGAACTCACACAATCACAACACAAACTAGAAACATATTTGGCACTAAACAGACAGTATACTGTGGCAGACTACCTAACCACAGTAACTGATAAAAACCTGAGAAAGACTTTGACAATGTACAGACTGAGCGATCATAGTCTGGCAATAGAGAAGGGCAGACACAGACAAACCTGGCTGCCCAGAGAGGAGAGGCTGTGCTGTCACTGTGATGACGGAGCTATAGAGACAGAATTACACTTCTTAACACAATGTAAAAACTACACAAATATTAGAGAGGAGTTCTTCCCAAAATTTGAAACAAATTTCCCAGAATTCCGAAGTATGACAGAAAGGGAAAGATTACCAGCCCTTCTGGGGGAACAGAAAGAATGTGCAGTTTTGGCTGCAAAATATGTCAATTCCTGTCACAAGAAAAGGGACAACCAGTAGGACATCTTCTCTGCACCACCTGCTTTATTTTATTTATATTATTTTTATTTATTTTTTCATGTCATTGATATTATGTTGTTATGTTGTTGTTCGTCATATCTGTGATTGTGCTTTGGCAACACTTGTAAAACGTCATGCCAATAAAGCCTGTTGAATTGAATTGAATTGAGAGAGAGAGACAGAGAGAGAGAGACAGACAGAGAGAGACAGAGACACAGAGAGAGAGAGACAGAGAGAGAGAGAGAGACACAGAGAGAGACACAGAGAGAGAGAGACAGAGAGAGAGAGAGAGACAGAGAGAGACAGAGAGAGACAGAGAGAGACGGAGAGAGAGGGAGAGAGAGAGACACAGAGAGAGACAGAGAGAGAGAGAGGGAGAGAGAGAGACACAGAGAGAGACAGAGAGAGAGAGAGAGGGAGACACAGAGAGAGAGAGAGAGAGACACAGAGAGAGACAGAGAGAGAGAGGGGGGGGGAGAGAGAGAGAGAGAGAGACAGAGACAGTGAGAGAGAGAGAGAGAGAGAGAGAGAGAGAGAGAGAGAGAGGGAGATAGCAATGTGTGTCTGAGCTTCTTAAGAACTCAATTATCCCACATCCCACATTTAGTACCACAGGAGGACTGCTGGGAAATTCACAGTGGACTCCCAACCAAACCATTAGAGAGGAGGGAGGAAGGAAGGCCAAACTCTGCAGACAACGACTCTCACCAAGACAGTTGTTAGAGCTAACGCCATGATGACTTCAGTCCTAAACAGCTCCACAGTTGTTAGAGCTAACCTAGCCATGATGACTTCAGTCCTAAACAGCTCACACACAGTGTGTGCGATTGAAAGCCAGAAATAAGCAGCACCACAGTAATAACGTGGAACATTTCTGATGGGGGCAAAGCGAACAAGGGGACAGCCAGGGTAATCTCAGAGTTAGACTGGGAGCAGCGTGACATATCAGGCAGGACAGGATCTATGATAATAACTTAATCATAAACAAGGGAGGTACGCACACTTCCCCTTTCCTGCAATAATAAACCATTATCCTCTAATGGAAAACGACAGGTTGACCTCTCTAAGGCATTGAAGGGAAGGGAAATGGAAATTAAGCCTGTAACTCGACAGCGTTGTCGGATTCATCAGGACGAGCCTGAGCACTCTGAGCAAAGAGTCAACAGGAGTGCAAAGCGCACATGAACGTCTGTTCAGACTACAGAGAGAGTGAGAGTTTGCTAAGAGCTCTGTATTGCACCAACTAAATGGACTGCACTTATATAGACTGGCTTATAGAGATATACTTATATAGCGTCCTTTATCTAAAGCACTTTACGACAGCCTCTCATTCACCCATTCACACACACATTCACACACCAATGGCAAGGTAGGCAAGCTACCATGCAAGGCGCCGGCCCGCTCACTGGGAGCAATTTGGAGTTCAGTGTCTTGCCCGAGGGCACTTCGACATGTGGCCAGCCGGGGCTCGAACCGCCGATCTGCCGATCTTGCGATCATTAGAGGTAGATCATCTATCTCCTGTGCCACAGCCGCCCAAGAGCTCTTTGTTGCACAAACTAGATATGAAAACAGCAGGTAGGGCCTACATGGTCTCTATATATATAGATCAAACCTCACAATCAACTAACTAGGTCTACGCAACTGGATACCTCACACCATCTACAACACACTGTATAGTACTGCATAAGACTAAGACTCATAAGATACTACAACACACTATAGTACTGCATGAGACTAAGATACTTAAGACACTTAAGAGGGGAATGTACCATAATCCTGAGCCTGAATCAGTGTGATTATAAAGAGCTTAGCATGATTACTCCATATAGCCTAGGCCTAGCAATACACTGCAGACAACCTGAGATGATGGGGGTGCATGAATGGCTTTAAATGGCCACAAGGGGAACAAAACCAACAAGCTCCTCAGCAGGATAGGGTGAACACACAAGTGGTCCTCTTTTGGGGATATCAAGCCTCTATGGTAAATGGAAGTGACTTATATTGCGCCTTATTCCAAAGCGCTTTACAACGGCCTCTCATTCACCCATTCACACACACATTCACACACCAATGGCGGCAAGCTGCCATGCAAGGCGCCGGCCCGCTCACTGGGACAATTTAGGGGTTCAGTGTCTTGCCCAAGGACACTTCGACATGTGGCCAGCCGGGGCTCGAACCGACAATCTGCCGACCTTGCGATCATTAGACGACGGCTCTACCTCCTGTGCCACAGCCGCCCCGGGCGGCTTCTGTCATGCACCCCCAATGTGTTAGATAATTAACATAGGGTCGTCTAAGGGGGTGTTCTCACTAGAACATTTGCTTCACTTGAAACGGAGTTTAGGATAAAGTTCGCTTTGCTCTACGTCGTTTGGAGCTGTGAGAACGCGCATTCGAAGTCGCTCCCGCAGCAAAGAACCAACGGATGCTCTGCTTGAAAAGGGTGGTTTCGCTTCGGTTAGAAACGACACATCCATCACTTTGCTTCGCTTCGCTTTTGGTGAGAACGCTGCCCGAGGCTGAGATAAGAGAGGGATGAACGGGCAATTTTCTATTTTTAGAAATCAGAGAAATAATTTATGCAACAATGTTGCGAACTCATCCACTTGCTCCGGGTCCTGATTCAGACTTTCACGTGAGAACATGACCTTAATGTTTTTGCCATGATTACAGATCTTTTATTGCTTTTTCTGCAAAATTTGACATGAGGGTTGTGTTACGGGTCTACTTAGATCGATGCCATCGGCTATCGACTTGTTTGCTTGTTTCTGCATGACCCGTGTGTAGGTGCCTGTTCCCTCCATCTTGATATTACATGGCTGAACTTGATACACGTCTCTGTCATCATTGCTGCATCATACCATACACAAACATGGTGTCAGAAGCTGCTGAACTCACGTTAGCGGAATATTAGATAATATGAAGTGAGTACAGGTAGAGTAGCCTATGTCTGGATCGGAATCAAGTGATTCGGATACTTTAGAAGACGAGACAAGTCAGCGAGCAACGATAGCTAGCATGGCAGCCATTACTTTTCCACCCCCTTCACCCATGAGCTTCACGGGCGATTGGAGCGTCAATTGGGACATATTCCGGGCCGAATATGAGGACTATGTCATCGTTACTGGCATAACTGAAAAGGACAAGAAAATCCAGGCTGCAACTCTGAGGACCGTGATGGGAAGTGAATGCAGACATATATACCGTCACAACTTAAATCTTTCCGAAGAGGATCAGGGGGATGCTGCGATCATACTGGCCGCGTTGGAGAAGTATTTCAAACCTACCAAGAACACAATATATGAAAGGTACGTCTTCGGGAGCTGCAAACAGGAGGAAGGAGAATCTATAGACGGTTTTGTGACCAGGCTGAGAGAAAGGGCAGCAACCTGTGAGTACGGACAGTTAAGAGATGAGATGATTCGTGACAAAATTGTACTGGGTGTTGGTAACGAGAGCATAAGGCGCAGATTGCTTAGAGAAAAGCAACTGACGTTGATCACAGCAATTGACATGTGCCGTGCAACGGAGCAGACAGACATTCGTATGAGAGCGATGGAGATAGCGAGTCCTCCGCACGTAGAAGCGGTGCTCGCCGTTGCTAGGCAACAATCTAGGCAACAACAATCCAGGCAAAACCAATGGAGGCAGAGCAATTCACCCAGAGCTGTAGACGCAGGCTATGCATGTAAATACTGTGGCAACTCGCATGCAAGGGGCAGAGATCACTGCCCAGCATTCGGAAAACAATGCAAATCATGTGGAGTAAATAATCACTTTGCTAAAGTGTGTCAAAAAAGCAAAAGACCCACTGAGGGAAAGATACACTGCATGGAAAATACAGCTGAGAGCTCAGAACAAAACAGTGAGGAAGACATATACATGCATGAGTCAATTGGTGCAGTGCAAGCCAAAGGGAAGAAATGGTTTGTAACATTACGTTTTCACAACAAGCCACAGCAATGTCAGTTGGACTCTGGAGCGACATGCAATGTCATGAGCCTTCATGACAAGAAAAGGCTGGCACCCAACGCACCACTCTGCCCAAGTGAGGCTAGACTAAAGCTGTACTCCGCGGAAACACTGAGCTCCATAGGCATCTTTGAGACAGAATGTAGAGTAAGAGGTCAAACATACAAGCTCTCATTTGAAATAGTTAAGTCTAGGCAAAATCCTCTCCTGTCAGGCTCTACCTGTGAACGCCTAGGTCTCATGCAGTTCACAATCCCTGAGGATGTGCTCAAAGTGGAACATGCACAGCCTGGAGCCCTAACCAAGGAGCAGCTGACTAACAAATACAGTGATGTATTCAACTCACCTGTGGAATCTCTACCCGGGGAGGTCCACTTTGACCTAGATCCCAGGGTTCCTACAGTTCAATGTGCCCCTCGCAATGTTCCCATTGCAATGAAAGCAGCAGTCAAAGCCCAGCTGGACAAGTACGAGGCTGACGGCCACATGGCGCCGGTCACAGACCCAACTGATTGGATCAGCAACATGGTTATTGTAAAAAAAACAGACAAGCTCAGACTATGTATAGATCCTAAGTTCCTGAACAAGGCCCTAAAGCGCTCTCATTACATCATGCCTACTCTGGATGATGTCCTGTACAAACTACCGAAGGCAAGAGTATTCACCTTAGTGGATGCCCGAGATGCATTTCTACAATGCAGACTTGACTACGAGAGCAGCCTCATGACCACATTCTGGACCCCCTGGGGGAGGAAACGCTGGCTTAAGCTACCATTCGGAGTGTCTGTGGCACCCGAGGTGTATCAGCGAAAACAACACGAGCTCCTGGCTGGACTCAAGGGCATCGAGCCCATTGCGGACGACATCCTGGTTGTGGGTTGTGGGGACACAGACAAAGAGGCTGAGAGTGACCATGATGTCAAGCTTTTGGCACTGATGGAACGCTGCCGTGAGGTCAAGCTGCGGCTAGGGTTGAAGAAGCTGCAGTTCAAAGTAGCTGAGGTCCAGTTTCACGGCCACATCCTCTCATCCACAGGGCTGAAGCCTGACCCAGAGAAGGTGAGGGCCATCATCGAAATGCCCAATCCAACTGACGCAAAAGGGGTGCAGCGTCTGATTGGCTTTGCCAACTACTTGGCCAAATTCATGCCACACTTATCAAGTGTCTGTGAGCCGTTGCGACGCTTGCTGGACAAGGAAACCCCCTGGCATTGGCTACCCAAACACGAGGCGGCAGTTCAAGAACTCAAGTCTCTAGCTACAACCATGCCTGTCCTGCGCTACTATGATGTGACCAAGCCAATCACAGTCCAGAGCGACGCCAGCCAGAATGGTCTCGGATGCTGCCTCATGCAGGAAGGACAGCCCATCGCGTTCGCTTCGAGAGCTCTTACCCCCACAGAAAAGAACTACGCACAGATTGAGAAAGAGTGTCTCAGCATCGTCTTCGCCTGTCAGAGGTTTCACTACTATCTATATGGCCGCGACCTGATCACAGCGGAGACAGACCATAAGCCCCTAATCTCCATTTTCAGCAAACCTCTCCTCAACGCTCCCAAGAGGCTTCAGAGCATGCTCATGACCTTACAGAACTACAGTCTGACGGTCATCTACAAACCAGGGCCTGAAATGTTCATCAGCGACACGCTCAGCAGAGCAACAGCAGGATGCACCGGCAGAGGAACAACCTACCAGCGGCACGCTATCTGCTCCCTGCAACAAGAGCAAGAGGAGATACAGCATGTGAACCAGGCAGACTACTTGAATGTAAGTGACCAGCGTCTCGAACAAATCAGGCTGCACACTGACCGAGATGAATGCCTGCAGGCACTTAAGTCCACAGTTCTCATAGGCTGGCCAGATGTGAGAGAAGAAGCACCTCTCATTACCAGAGAATACTGGCCTTACAGAGATGAAGTCAGTGTACAGAATGGTGTTCTATTCCGGGGGCAGAAAGTCATCATCCCAAAATCACTACGCCCAGAGATGCTTACGCGCATTCATTCAAGTCACACAGGAGGAGACGCATGCTACCGACATGCTCGAGAGACATTGTACTGGCCGAACATGCAGGCAGAGATAAAGGATTTTGTGGGCACCTGCTCAACCTGCAATGAGTATGCTCACAAACAGCAAAAGGAGACCATGCTCTCACATGAACTGCCCACCAGGCCGTGGCAAATTCTGAGCATGGACCTGTTCAGTCATAGGCAGAAGGACTATCTTATTATAGTCGACCACTATTCTGACTTTTGGGAAGTTGAGCTCCTCCCTGACTTATCTGCAGAGACAGTCATCAAGCGATGTAAGGCACAGTTCGCTCGGCATGGCCAGCCAGAGAGGGTCATCACAGACAATGGCCCACAATTTACCTCTCAGTTCTCACGTTTTGCCTCTGAATGGGAGTTTGAGCATGTGACCTCCTCTCCAAGGCACCCGAAAGCAAACGGCAAGGCAGAGTCGGTCGTAAAGATTGCAAAGAATCTGTTGCGCAAGGCTATGCGTGACAGTGACGACCCCTGGAAGGCCATACTACACTGGAGAAATACTCCCACCGAAAGCATGAACAGCAGCCCGGCACAACGTCTCATGTCTCGTCGGCTGAAGACCTCTATTCCAGTGACAAACAAGCTGCTGGAACCAGTCATTGTGGTAGGAGTCACTGAAAAGCTGCGCCACAGGAGGCAGCTTGCCAAGTCTTTCTATGACCGGTCCGCCCGGGACCTGCCGGAGCTGGCAGTCGGGGAAACCGTCCGAATGAAGCCTCTGCCTAGTGACAACACTGGCATCTGGAGGGCTGGGACCTGCCTCCGCAGGGTTGCACCGAGATCGTACCTGGTGGATGTCGACGGCTCCCTCTATCGACGCAACAGGGTGGACCTCAGAGTAGCCGAGCCGACTGCTACTCCGACCTACGAAGAGAATGACCCTGTGCCAGAGAGTACCGCTGCAGAGGCTCCCCCAACTGTGGCCGAGCCGAGCCCGGTCAGGTTCACACCTAGGACCTCACCTAGTCCAATTGGCACAGCACCATTTGAGGGACGCGCATACACTAGGGCTGGACGGCTGTCTAAGCCACCTGTGAGACTCAATTTGTAGCCTAAACTATATAGGGCTGTTGCCATAAAATAAAAATGGAAACAATTAAAAAGGAAAGACACAGAGAATACAGAAGTTAACAGAGACTGTTGTTACATTTTATATAAGAACAAACGTTGGTTATTTTTGCACTAGATTACTTTTGTTATTTCTAAGTTCTAAGGTGTTTGTGTTCACTTGGAAAAGGAGGATGTTACGGGTCTACTTAGATCGATGCCATCGGCTATCGACTTGTTTGCTTGTTTCTGCATGACCCGTGTGTAGGTGCCTGTTCCCTCCATCTTGATATTACATGGCTGAACTTGATACACGTCTCTGTCATCATTGCTGCATCATACCATACACAAACAGGTTGGGCGCTAATACCATATACCATGGCATTTGAAAATAGCAACAGTGTCCATTTCAATACAGTCATAAAAAAAACTGATGTGTGCGCAATATATATCATAAATGCCTTAAGAGTGTTTTCTAGCAATAGTAATAGCATAATAACAATATAGGCTACTTATATGCCAGCTCCAGGTTACTAGGCTTTCCTTCCACTGCTCCATACGCTAGCATAGAAAGCTTTTTTATGTAACCACGTTTCCCTAAAACTAAAATATCTGCCCCAAATTAAAATTAAAATATGCCTGCAGAAAGAGTGGGGTGTTAGGTATCATGACATGTTCAGTTTGAAACTATCTCTTCTGGTTGTTACAATGAGTGAAGTGGATTTACATCCTGTAACAGAATGATGGTAACAGAATGACTACATGCTTCCTTACAGAAACGCATCATTGAGGCCTCCTGTCATTGGTGTACATGATGATGTAGGGGAAATAAAACAGGGAAACAAAGGTAGGAATATACAATAGCTATCATTAAGGTAATAATGTAAAGGGAATTGAGGAAAAAAAACACAAAACAAGAGAAAAATACATTTGTTTGTACATTGATTAAAATGTATTACATTCTTTGTGGTTTGCAGTATCTTTTTCTTCATTACAACAATACAATAGCCTAGTATACTTTTGGCAACACAACAATTAATAATAAACTACAAGTAGGCTCTTCAGGCTACACCTTAACTGTTCCTCCTGAGACACTACCACCCCCCAGCACTGCGTCTGCTGAGACACCCGCTTTTCCCCTATACTGTGCCTCCTAATACTTCCACTGCCCCCCTTGTACTGTCTCTCCAGTGTTAAAAAAATAAAAATAATAATAATAATTCACGACGACTGCCAGTGGCCCCTGGCCTGAGCTGGATTACTCTTCCTGCTAGAACTGGTGAATTGATGATTCACTTGCTTAGTCAAATGTATTGATTGTAAGTCGCTTTGGAATAAGGCATCTGCTAAATGCCAAAAATTTAAATGTGAAATGGCCTATGTCTCATACTGACACCCAACCTGCTCTGTGCCTCTGCACAATACAGTATGCTCTTTCACCATGAAGATAAAATCCCTTGATGTCATTTTTGCACAAGTGTGCAACATGTATGTCATCATTCTCAACGGAAGTTCTAGGCCTATAGCTCCATAGCTGTGTGATTTGCTGGCTATGAGATGAGGGTGTTGATGCAGTGCTTGGTGAGCATGGTGTTGCAGTGTTCTGTAACTACTGCTATATGACACCCAGTTTTTTTTTCGGCTGTCCCTGTGGAAGAACCTCTTTGGAACCCTGAGAACCCTTAGGACCATGGAGAACCCTTTGAGAAGTTTCTCCCACAGGGACAGTCGAAGAACCCTTCTAGGTTCTGTACAACCTGTACTATAAGCAGGGGTGCACATAACTGGTGCACCAGTGCGCATGCGTCTCCAAAATGCATGCTGCGCGGCAGATCAGCCGCATGAAGGCGCTTTTGCGCACCAACAGCTGGGTCCAAGAAGCAAGCCCCACTAAGTAACTAGTTGCCGTCCCCTCAGCCGAAGGCCCGACGAGTATGAATGAATGAATGAATGAATGGTCTTTATTGTCATTGATATAGTACAGGTACCAAACAACGAAATTTGGGAGGGGGGGCTCCCCTGGTGCTAGGAAAGAAAAAACAACTAAAATAAAACAAGAAGGGAAAGGAGCTGGTTTACATAAATAAAGGCTATGTACACTATCCACTATGCTATACTGTACAAATAAAACACTGTGCTGTACTCTATGCTATGCTATACCTATTCTAACCTATTGCTGTACTCTATGCTATGCTATACCTATTCTAACATGTCCTATTCTCTGCAACCTTATGTACCCTAGGGTTGTCATATTGCACATAGTGTTATTGCACATTCATTTAAAGTGTCGCAGTTTGCATAATGGAGTAATCCATCACAACAGTCGACCGACGACGACCACGGCGACTCCCCTCACGAAAACATTCGGAAATGAATGAATGGTCTTTATTGTCATTGCTACAGTACAGGTACCAAACAACGTAATGTAGGAGGGGTGGCTCCCCTGGTGCTAAGAAAGAAAAAATAACTAAAAAAAACACAAGAAGGGAAGGAGCTGGTTTACATAAATAAAGGCTATGTACACTATCCACTATACTGTACAGATAGACGACTAGGGTTGTCATATTGCACATAGTGTTATTGCACATTCATTTGAAGTGTCTGCAGTTTGCAGGCTAGACATGTACATATTTGTGCCTCAGCACTACACCTGATTTTTTTCAGTCCAGCAGCTGCCATCAATCCGTCCAGACTGTCCAGGGAAAGTATGTATCGTAACTCGTACTTTCATTCCGCGTATCGCATGGTTATCACGCCGACACGTGAAAATTCAGTCCCGAACGACTCGTCGCTAAAAGGAAAAACAACACCAAGGGACTTCACGTTTATTTTCTCTGAAGCTTTCAAACGTTCAGACGTTTGTTTTACAGCTTCATTATCGCACCTAGACCCCTGACCCAGGGAATATGGTTGGGAATTCTATTAGAAAAAAGAAAAAAAAAGACTTTGTTGAACAATCAAAATAATGAGCTATTTAAAGTGATAGCCTACAACATCCTCTACCATGGTTGAAATTGAGGACAGTGATAATTTACAGCAGCCAAGAGAGCAGTGATGATGATGATTAAGCTTGTAGCATAAATAAATGCTTAGGCTGTAACTTTTTGTTGACAAGTTGATTTCAGTGTTTACAGAACAGAGCAGTGCTTAAAGAGATGTCCGTTTATTTCAGTGTGTTTAAAGAACAGACATTCAGTTAGTGCTTAAAGAGATGTCAGTTGATTTCATTGTGTTTAAAGGAGTCTGACAGACTGATTTTGCATTTGTTTATTTTGTTTTGCACACAATCATTTGTTCGTTCATCTTTATTTATGAATAAATGTCGTTTTGCTAATATAAGTTATCCATGTATCCCTTTTTCATCCATCCTGTGGGACGGGTCGTGACTCGCGAGCTCGGGGAGCACCAAGCAGCATCCCTAGGTGCTCCTCTGAGCACTGGCCCCAAAAATGTATGTGCACCCCTGACTATAAGTTAATGTAGCCAATTACATTTCAGTGAGTCATCCCATTACCATATCATTTGGTCATTCTGTTACCGATTTGTTAACAGAATTATCAGTTTTAATCACTTAAACTACTAATTTCCCACCTCGAAAAAACTGACAATGGTGAATGTCCTTCATCATAGAATCTTAGAAAAACATATTCGGTTATGATGACAAAAAACCCCACAAGAGCATCATGACAGATTAAAGATAGTTTTCATTCTCAAATGTAATTGAGGACAATTTGTTTCCACTTTCCACTTTCCAGTGTTGAGGGACAAATCCGACGATTATAATCTCAGTGGAAATAAAACCCCTGTCAAACTTGAATCCATATTCCCTTGCTACACAGTCTCAACTAGCAGTATGCAGGAGCTGTCTGTGTCTAGCCTACTGACAAAATGTGTTTTTAATCATTTAAATCAGTGATTTCTTTAGTTGCTTGATAGCTAGTGACAGTGTTCTGACCCACTGCTTGGTCCTGGGCCAGTTGACCAGCTGAGATCAAACACATTCAGCCTTCTATTGTCCTGCCTGGGTACAGTGACACTTCTGTCTGCTAGTTAGCATATCAGCCCACTAGAGCTCTCAGGTCTTGTGCTAGCATATCAGCCCAATAGAGCTCTCAGGTCTTCTGCTAGCCTATCAGCCCAGTAGAGCTCTCAGGTCTTCTGCTAGCATATCAGCCCAATAGAGCTCTCAGGTCTTTTGCTAGCATATCAGCCCAATAGAGCTCTCAGGTCTTCTGCTAGCATATCAGCCCAATAGAGCTCTCAGGTCTTCTGCTAGCATATAGAGCACTCAGGTCTTCTGCTAGCATATCAGCCCCATAGAACTCTCAGGTCTTCTGCTAGCATATCAGCCCAATAGAGCTCTCAGGTCTTCTGCTAGCATATCAGCCCAATAGAGCTCTCAGGTCTTCTGCTAGCATATCAGCCCAATAGAGCTCTCAGGTCTTCTGCTAGCATATCAGCCCAGTAGAGTTCTCAGGTCTTCTGCTAGCATATCAGCCCAATAGAGCTCTCAGGTCTTCTGCTAGCATATCAGCCCCATAGAGCTCTCAGGTCTTCTGCTAGCATATCAGCCCAATAGAGCTCTCGGGTCTTCTGCTAGCATATCAGCCCAATAGAGCTCTCAGGTCTTTTGCTAGCATATCAGCCCAATAGAGCTGTCAGGTCTTCTGCTAGCATATCAGCCCAATAGAGCTCTCAGGTCTTCTGCTAGCATATCAGCCCAATAGAGCTCTCAGGTCTTTTGCTAGCATATCAGCCCAATAGAGCTCTCAGGTCTTCTGCTAGCATATCAGCCCAATAGAGCTCTCAGGTCTTCTGCTAGCATATCAGCCCAATAGAGCTCTCAGGTCTTCTGCTAGCATATCAGCCCAATAGAGTTCTCAGGTCTTCTGACGCTGGTTTTCTCTGTGTACCACATGTACAAAAGAAGAGGTTTGGTGAAGCTGCATTCTCATTTTATGCACCCAGATTGTGTCTCCCTGCCAGTTTACATTAGGGATGCAACCTCAGCAAATACTCTCAATAATCTGGATGAATCATGGGTCGTATATCAACAAACAAACCAACGTGGGGAACAGTGGTGGAATAACGTTGTAGCTCGATGCACTCGTCTTGCAATACTGTTGTTGAAGTGTGCATTGTCGGTGCTGTGTTAGTTGGTGTATTATTGTAAGTGTACAGCTAAACTAGCTAGCTACATTGACATTGGGAATGCAGTTGAAGAAGTGATTCTGCATGCATGCAGGGTCATCATCAAAATGTCAACTATGGCAATGCATTTTAACATGCAAATAGATATGGATATAGATAGGAACTACATATCAGCAGCAATACTTTTGGAAAATATGATTTGAGCCTAGCTGAACACATCCCATATGCCAACAAAAACAAACTATACAGTATAATAACTCCTTATTTTGTTGGCAATGAAGAGGTGCAAATATTTTATTTTGTAGTTTTTGTCTGAGAAATAGTCCTAATCCTGCAATCTCATTCTGTATATTTTTTGGGGTGAGTCCAGTATCGTTAATCGTATTGAATCGTGAGTTGAGTGCATTGTTACATCCCTACTAAAAACTAATGTTCATTGATTGATGGTCGTAATGAAAACAAATGCGGTCATAGTCAACAGAAATAAATAATTTACCCCTCTCACGCCAGAGCCCCTCCTCTCTCTGTCCTTCTCCACCCCCATGTCTACGTCGACCTCAGAGTCTCCCCCCTTCTCTCCCCCCTCCCTGCTGCTCTTCTTCCTGAGGACAGCACACTGTTGCCATAGTGACAGGAGGTCAGGGTGGAGGTGAGCTGTGTTAGGGAAGAGGGTAAGGAGGGGTGGGGGTGGGGGCAAAGAGAAGATAAGCAAACTTATCTTATCTTAATCGTAGTGATCTACGTATGTGATAGCTCTCTCTAAAAACGCCACAAGGGTTGTCTATCTATCCATCTATCCATCCATCCACCCATCCGTCCAATCGTCCCTTCCTGGGTCCATCTATCCATCATGGACTGAACTGCATGCTTCCTCCCTAGACCACTGATGTCCACCAACTCACAATATATCATCATTATCATCTGCGGTGGCAATTATATACGCTGGGAAAGAGCCATTATGTCTACCTCTGGGTACGCTGAAACGTCGAACCTTGTCATCCAAGTTTCTCTCAGCAGAGGTATGAGATACTCACGGCAGGCGGGGGCGCTGAAGAGCTCTCCGGGGGCGACCGTGGACCGGGAGGCGGGGTCTATCAGCACCTTGGACTGGGAGAGAGAGACAGCAACACTAGGCAAAGAGGTCAACTACACTTCCTCAAGCACGGATCACCAATAGGCGGCCCGCAGGCCAGATCCGGCCACTCTATAATGTGCAGCTTTATCACACAGCACAATGCCACAGATGTCGCCAGTCTTGAGGGAGCGTGCAATTGGCATGCTGACTCCAGGAATGTCCACCAGAGCTGTTGCCGGTGAATAGAAAATTAATTTCTCTACCATAAACCATCTCCAAAGTCGTTTCCAATTCCAATTCTCGGACACACCTTTGGAGACGGCTTATGGTAAAGAAATTAACATTCAATTCACGGGCAACAGCCCTGGTGGACATTCCTGCCAATTGCACGCTCCCTCAAAACCTGTGACAGCTGTGGCATTGTGCTATGTGATAAAACGGCACATTTTAGAGTGGCCTTTTATTGTGACCAGCCTACTGAACAGTACTTCCTTAAAACAAAACAAAAAAATCTATTTAGATACCCAGACAAAGATACTTGACTGATTTGAAGAATCAATTCTTCAATGAATTCCTCTGGTGCCTGGTAGGAGGGTGGGTGGTCTTACCAGGGGCATGGTCTCAGCAAGAGGGTCCTTGATCTGCAACTGCATTGCCTCCATGGAGATCTGCGTGTGAGGGTCGGCGAAAACAAGCTGTCGCCTGCGACCCGGTCTCTTAGGAGAGGGGACAACTTCGGGGAGCTAGGTGTCGGAGAGAAGGAGGTGGATGTAGCGGCAGAGTGGAGGAGGGAGAGAGGGATGTTAGAGGTAGAGAGGAGAGAAAGGATGTAGAAGCAGAGAGAAGGAGAGAGAGGATGTAGAGGCAGAGAGAAGGAAGGAAAGGATGTAGAGGCAGAGAGAAGGAAGGAGAGGATGTAGAGGCAGAGAGAAGGAGGGAGGATGTAGAGGCAGAGAGAAGGAAGGAGAGGATGTAGAGGCAGAGAGAAGGAGGGCGAGGAGGAGGGAGAGGCAGAGAGAAGGAGGGGATCAGGAGATATTTCGGTCCCACTTTATTTTGCAGTACAGAAATCACCAGGCAGGCATTTACTTATTACGGTAAAAAATATATATAAATCTACAAACAAAGCTGTGTGTATGCATGGTTGATGAATGAGGCCTATTGAGACACTACAGCGGGTCTGTGACGGTAATAGTATAAGCGTGTAACTGGCGGTTATGGGTCTCGACCGTGAAAAGAAATAAACAACCGTCAACCACTTTATCACATGAATTTATCATCTATCAAACTGTCTCCACCCCCTCTAGCCCACTCTCTCCCTTCTAGCCCTTCCAATCCTCTCCAATCTGACATTTTTTGTTAATTTGTAATAATTGTAATAATAATAAAAAATACAATTACTAATAATAAAGTGTTAGTGTTATAAAGTGTTATTTAAGTTATTGGAATGTTTGTGTACGGGTAGAAGACTGGAAATCTGGAAATTAATAAACAAGGTTCTTTATTCACGATGTGTCCTATTCTCCAAAAAAGAAAAGTGCTTCCTATTTTCTTTCACTGTGCTCACCGCATAACTCACTGGGAACTTCAGGGAGAACTACAGGGAGAACTACGTCTACGCCAGACACGACAGATACGGGTGAGAGCCGGCCTCCGGCGTGAACAATTTTATCCAAATATGATAACGGCTGTATTCATGTGACAGACCGAGAGCACGGAGGAGAGAGGGACGGAATACCCCTGAACCACGGAGTCGGAGCCAGAGCACCGGATGAAACACTATCGACCGAACGCTGCGCAGATGTGTCCCTCCGGTAGAGGGACCCTAGGTTATTCACCCTTTACAATCCTAAATTGGACGGGCAGAGCCCCCCCTACCTTCAGTTAGGAATAAATATGCCGGTAATGGCCAATTGGTCTCCTTGTTTCATTCCGCCTCTAGCTCGTGTGTGCAAATCCCCACGGTCTCAGTGAGAGGGTTATCACAGTATATTAGGGGTGGGACAAAGTACGCACGCGCGTTGTTGAACAGAAGTGACCCAACTACGTTGAAGATGATGAATGGCTGAAATGGCGGAAAGCGGGGAAAAACAAATATGAAATGCACCTCTACCCTACAAATCGAAAATCTGGGACCATTATATGTCAAAGCTAGGCTTCCTTTTAACTCCACGAGGGCTACGACTATTACCAAGTCTATTGCTGAGTTTATCCGCAAGGACCTTTGCCCGTACAGTGTAGTCGAAAACGAAGGTTTCCCGCCGAATGCCGCTAACACTGGCACCAATATATGAAATACTGTGTCGAAAATATTTTACTGAAACGGCTATTCGAGTGTTGTATGTAGTTCTTCCTTTAAACATTTTAACTGCTGCTTTCTGGGCAGTTAAGCCTTTTGGCACTTTATTTTGTATGAATGATGGCAGACACACATGGACAAGTTGCAGTCAGTGCGTGTGTATGTTAGAGACACTAAGCTAAGAGTAACCTTAGATAGTCTATTAGGCTAGGCTGATGACTGTAACTGAATGTAACTGTCTCCATTTCTCTCACACACACACACACACACACACACAAGCACACACACACACACACACACACACACACACACAAGCACAAACAAACACACATACACACACCTCTCCACAAGAGCTCTCCGGCGCTCTCTCTGGCGCTCTCTCTGGCGCTCTCTCTGGGGCTCTCTCTGGCGTTCTCTCCGGCGCTCTCTCTGGCGCTCTCTCCGGTGTTCTCTCTGGCGCTCTCTCTGACTCTTCCTCTCTCTCTGAGGAGTACGGGGCCTCTAGTGGCATCTCCACGGGCTGACCACGGGCTGACATCTTCCTTGTCCAGCAGCCACACACTGTCCCCCACCACCACCGTGTCCTTCAGCCTGGACGTGCACATGCACATGCACGTGCACACACACACACACACACACACGCACACACACACACACACACACACATACAATGATGGGTACTATCTTAATAACCATCTAGCTTCCTCATTTATTGTAATCAGAAAACACACACAACAAAAATTAAGAAAAAAAAGAAGACAGTTCAAGGTGCCTAGCTGGACTTGAACAGTGACCACAGCCCTTGTGGCAGTAAGATCAGCCTGTGAAAGGGTCCCAGGGGACTTACTGGTCAATAGATGTCATGGCTCCCTCCTGGTCCCTTGTTCTCTCCCTCTCTCCCTCTCTCTCCCTTTCCCTCTCCTCAATCTCTGTGTCTGTCACACACACACACACACACACACCTTTTCACTCCTTTCACGCTAACAAATGTCCATATCGATCGCCTGTCATTACTTAGAGAATCCTACTATCCTCTCTCATCTCTCTTACCCCCGTAGAATTGGTCTTGCTGCTCCAGAAGCAAGTCGATCTCTCTGCCTGTGGCTTCAGGTAGCTCCGCTCCCTCAAACTGATGGAGAGAGACAGGGAGAGAGAGATAAGTAACAATAAAAAACCCAGCTCAACACTCTTGTCTTGAGCCATTCAGTGGGGAACAGTACTCTTACGTCAACATCAATGAAATACAACATCAAAATATAAAACACAATTTTGGATAAAAACAGTGCTAATAACTGAGTGAATCTTGATTTATCAGCACAGTCTATGGCGGTGGTGGGTAAGGCTAAAACGTTCATCCTATGTTATTTGGCATTCAGGAGACCTGTAAAGAATGGGATGGGTAATGTTTTGTATCTTGCTGTTCTTGTTTTGGGGATCTGGAGTTGGGTACTGTTTCTGGTTTGGCGATTTGATATTTGGGCTCTGGTAGGTGGCAGCCAGGTTCTGAAGGGGGAATTCAGAAGACCCAATGCAAAGTCCTTGCACAGTGTATTTCTTCTGTCTTAAGTATGTTGCATCAGGTAAGGGACTACTGTTGTTATCAGGCCAAGAACCCACAGGTCTGAAAAAAAAAGCAATATCCTAAAATGTTGGCTACCGCGAATACTTGAAATTGCCTATTTGGGAGTGCAATTATTCACATTATGATTTTATTACTAGTGACTAGTAGTGACCACTACTAGACCACATATGTGACATGTTATAATGCTTTGATCCTCATATGTAATGATCAGACTTTTCTTTAGAAAAATGTGAATACAATTCCTCGTTGTTGAAAAATAAATGACACATCACTAGTCAACTAACGCAGCTTGTTTTGTGAGCCTGCTAAGTATTGTCATAGTTAACTCGGTAGCAGTGGGGATTACTCACCGAATCCATTGCGTTGCAGTATTTTGGCTTGACTAGCGAATTTGTGTTGTGATTCTCAACAATGTTGAAACGTAGTTCCGTGTTTCAAAAGAAAAGTCAGAACATTTTGACTAGTCGCCGATATGAGGACCAAAGCATTAGAATGTGTCACATAAAGTTGCTGGTGAAAAGGTCTGTATGTCGGCGATTCTCACGTCACGCAAATGACCTTTTTTAAATATATATAAATGTGAAGTGTTGAAGTGTTGAAGAGCCCACTCGATATAATAATAATAATAATAATAATAATAACTTGCTTTAATAAATTAATAAATTAAATAAATTAATTATTATTAATTATTTATATTTATATAAATTAATTATTGAGTCATTTAAAGGCAATATTTAAAATATGGGTTTTTAGTCTTGACTTGAAAATATTTGCTGAGGTTATAACAAACAACAGTTTGTTACTTATGATTTGTGAATTGTATTCACTACATCATCTGCCATGGACTACTAGGTAAGTGATAGATGGCTTGTAAACAAACTTACGTTTTAGGACGTGTGCAAAAGCAAGGACTGTGTGATCATCTAATTATGTGGAGTTATGTGTCTTTAGCATGTTGATGTTCAATCAGCATGTTGTGATGTGATGCTACAAATGCAATTAGGTGTTCATAGTGATGTTCCTTGCTAGCTACTAGCAACTGTTTTGCGTGTGTTTTGATTCAGAGCGTCTTTCTCCGGTATTTGGTTTGAGGGGTACCAACATTCAAATAAGCATATCTTCTTCAACTAGATTTCAGATGTCAATGTATGACACATCGTTTGAAAGCTTACAATCTGCACTTTCATAATATGGAAAAACAGTTCAAACGAATGAATTTCAAAATGACAATTTTCGATGCTAATCCAAGAACCCTCTCCCAGGCCCACGCCTTCACCTGAGTGGTCACCATGACCGGCTCCGTCTCTTTCAGGGTGATGGCTTCTGGCGTGGATTTAAAACCTGAGGTGAGAGGGACATAGAGACAAGAGAAGGAAAAGAAAAAAGGGAGAGTGGAGGAAAAGTACCAACGTTAGAGACGCTGATCTCTTGGTGAAGATTTGTCATCTGATCTCAATAACAGACTATGTTTTAGCCCTGTCCGGAAGCAACGGTGTGCCCTTGAAACTCATAAAGATCTTTAGAGGATTGTACAAGTGGAAGCAATATACCTATTCCATTCTGTCACATCCACACGTGCTTATATTAGGGGGGGGCAACTCTAACATGTCTTATTATCTTTCTAGCGGAAACTTCTGGTGAGTATTTTGACCTTATTCCCACTTTCTGTTTCAGTCTGTGTCTTTTTTTTTGCAACTCGAGAAAGAAGCTTCTTGTAGAGTTGCAACCAGTAGAGGTTGGCTATGAATTGACTCACCCTCCCCCTCCGATGCAGTTCTGGAACTGACCACTGGAGAGCGCTGTGTAGTCACAGCCGCCATAATCTGCCATGGCTGGGGAAGTAACAGAATCGCCATAAAACAAGGTCAATCAATGTACCACCTTTTCTGTGTGCTAAGCCTTAGAATAATGCTTTGTAAATACATTTGATGAATCAACAGAGAATTTGAATTCTAACTCTAATTAAAGTAGAGAAAATGTTTTGTTGTTGGTTAACGTTGAAAGTACCTGAGGGATCCTGTAGGGCATGGGTTTCCAACAGGCGGCCCGCGGGCCGGATGCGGCCCACCAAAGCTTCCCATCGGGCCCGTGGAATATTTATGTTTTTTTTAAATATTAATGAATTCAGAAAATGTGAGGATGGAAATACCGTTTAGAACATATAGGGCGCGTTCGTAAATTCGTCGATGCGCACACTGGATTCAACGTCGTCATGGAACCAAGTAATTTGATTGGACTAGAGGCAGTCACGTGGACGCTCTGACTCTCTCAGAGCGAATTTACGAACGCGGCCATAGCATAGTTCTTCCAATGCAGGACGATTCAGACCTAACTCATTCACAAAGCTGCAACCTTGCATCTAAATAGCAGTAGCAAAGCTGAAACTAATTCCCATCTTTTAAATGGAATGCTGCAGACGTAGCGCCTATTCGCATGCAAGAATGGGGACAAACTCATAGATCTCATTTAACATTTTGTGTTTTTTTTCCACACATGCTCTTGTTTAACATTTCGTGTTCTAGTCGATTTTTTCACATGCACATTATAGTGACTTAAATAACAACTAACTAAAAAATGAATGAGGTAAATGGCTTGTTATGCTTGTAGAACCCAGACAGCCCGGAGAGATGCACTA
Organism: Nansenia antarctica; assembly: GCF_963989245.1. Taxonomy (NCBI): domain Eukaryota; kingdom Metazoa; phylum Chordata; class Actinopteri; order Argentiniformes; family Microstomatidae; genus Nansenia; species Nansenia antarctica. The sequence goes on from NC_137687.1 coordinate 25,036,313, forward strand.
CCGGTAGTTGCCCTCTCATTCAGATAACGTTCTGCTAATAATTCCACTGGCATGTCCATATCCAGCTTTTAAGTTGCTTTTAAGTTTGCAATTTTTCTGTGACGGGTCTCAGGGTATGACTTCTCAGGGTATGATTCTCTGAAAGCTGCATGCCTTGTATAATTGTAACGGCGAAGATGGTATTGTTTTTCAACAGCTACCGTTTCAGTGCAGATGAGGCATGCAGGTTTTGCTTTACTAAATGTTGGCAAGATGAATGCGTACTTGTCAGTCCATTCCTCATTAAAGCTGCGGTTTACCACGTGAATTTTACGCTTCAGGTTGTTTGAGAGTGACATTTTGCATGATTGATAACTGAAAATGATTACAATGTGTAATAACAAAGTGAAGCCAAAATATCTTGATCGCCCCCTGGTGGCTGGCTGCAGTATAGGTGTCAGGAGTCTGTTAACACTGATAATAAGCCATTAATAAAATACATTTTGAAAGAAAGTGAAAATATTAAACAATAATATGCTAATTATGCCTAAATCAAATAAATAAATATAAGTCCGGCCCCCACAGTGTATGCTTCGAAAAATTCTGGCCCTTGGACAAATGTAGTTGGTGACCCCTGCTGTAGGGACTGGGGAGCTGGTCTCCTGAGCCCATCACACCAAAGAAGGGGTCTGGAGCCCCCTCAGCCTCCTCCAGAAGGAACAGGGAATCAGCCACGTTCAGGGCTAGTCTGGGACACAAAAGGGCCAATGTTAAATGCAAAATGGCTGCTATGCATTGCCCAGGTGGGTCTGACACATAGGCAGGGAGTGGGGTGAGATGTCCTCATACTAACTAGAGCATAAGTGTAAGCATAGTTACAAGCTTATGTTTGAGTTTATGGTTAGACCGAGGCTACAGGTAGGGTTATAGGCTGCTCATCCGGTTAGACTGAAACATTATCCCTAACCAAACATAAACTTACTGTATACCTAACCACAACCTTTACCCTGAAGATAACAATTTCTTACAGTAAGCGTGTTGTGTTTCTGGGTTACGGGACTGATCTTTATTTATGATGGGGGTGTTACACGGATGGATTTAACCTCAAAAATACCAAAATTGACGACCCTCCCCTTACGCAAAATATATTTTCGCATAGCCCTCGAATACTTGAAAAACATACATTGGCTCTCCCCCTACAAAGATGAATGATTAAAACACAGTGGTGTTGCCACACGCTGTAAACATTTCAAGGCAAATTAAACTATATATTTAGTAATGATAGAGTAACTACTTTTGATCGACAACACTATTGTTGTTAAAACTAAAGCAAAAGTGAAAGCGTTATGATGTTCCTCTGTGAATTTTGACAAGAATAAACGTGAGTCGGGTTGTGATCATGCAACCCAGCTCCATACTGTTCAAGAGTCCTGGGGAGAACCCTGCTGTCCATAGTGCCGTCATTTCAGCTAAACAGCTATTACAGAATCATTGGCGATTCATAATCTATATTTTGTACATTTCATGCAATTCCACAGCAACATTTATAAACACTGGAGAAAAACCTGCCATCCTGCATCAATTTAGTGCCATACCAAGGGCCTTAGGGCCACTTTGAAAGAGTCAGTGTTGCACACAAGATCTAGATCGATCAAGTGTTTCATAGGCACTACTACACAGATGAAATTAACATAGTACAAGTTGTTTTTGATTAAATAATTTTCGCCCTAAAGTAACCTAGCTTTTAATTACTTTACTTTGGCTGCGTTATTTTATTATTATTCTGAAATATTGTACACATCTCAGCAATGAACGTTGGATTTGTAAAGTGTTCTTCATACAGAACAAACAGAAACAAACAAAAAAAAAGCCTTCTGCATATACTCTACACAAAGGCCACAAGACCTTGTCAACATCACAGGTAATGTTCTCCCTGGCCAAGCAGAGGGGAAAGTATCGCCTGGCATGACGAATCCAGCCCTGATATACTTCAGATATATTTCAACACAGGAGAGCTCACCTTTAGCCCTTATTGCTAAAGCTATGATTGCTAATTCAAATGCAATAGGTGTTTGCCCATATGGAGTGTGATTGATGTTTTGAGTTTAGCATTCTGAATGGTAGTGTTTTCCATGTGAACACAATAGGGCTGCAACGATTAGTCGAGTAGTCACGACTAATCGATTACGAAAATTCGTCGACGTGAAATGTTGTTGTCGACTAATCGCATAAAAAGATATATGAAAAAAAAAAGCGTTTTTTTTTTTTTTTTTTTTTACGGGAGCCATGCAAGAATCAGCTGGGTAAGTTTTAGCTAACGTTGTTAGCCAACTGGCTAACGTTATATTGTTAGGGTCGTAATGTTTATGTTAGCTTTACTGTTACATGTTGGAAAACAACGTCTCATGGACAGGGCTGTACATGCTATGAGCGTTTGTGCTATTAATTTATTTGCCCTGTGGCACGCGTGTGACAGACAGAGGCGCTTGTATGTAACGTTACGTAGCAGGGGTTTTCCATGTTGAAGCCAGGAGAACGCGAGATTAAATGAAGTGAGGGGTGGTCGCTATTAAAATACCAGGTAGTCATGGTGGATGATCATGAATGATGCTTGATAAGTGAATGCTATTTCAATTATGTTGAGTCCACCAGCGAGCTGTCTGTAAGATAAACAGCGCCAAGCGTAGCCTACTAACGTGAGCTGTCTGTAGTCTAGCCAGCAATGCTAGCTAGCCAATCAACTAGCTCTGTGAGCAGCTGTAGCTTGGCGTAACGTTAGGTTAGATAGCTAGTTAAGCCGGATTTATGCTTCTGCGTCGCCATTTACGCGCAGCGAAAAGCCACACGACTAATCGCGACTAATCGGAAAAATAATCGACAGATTAGTCGACTACCAAAATAATCGTTAGTTGCAGCCCTAGAACACAATAGATTTTATCAAGGAAGTGTGTGCCAAATGTAGAGAATTGTATTTAGTGTTTTGTTAACTGGGTGGTTTAGAGTGGCAAAACGAGTGATAAGCAAGAAATGTGTTTGTCAGAATTGGTGTGAGATAAAATACACCAGTTTCAGGTTTTGGTCATTGTGTTTGAGGTTTGGATGTTAGTGTTAAAGCGAAAACCTGTAAACACTTTATTTATTTGTTGTTCGACCACTGGTTGGTTTTGTGGCGCTGTTCCGACTTTCAGGACTTCAGAAATCGACAGTTTGTCTTGCTTATGTCTTGCTTACAGACAGTTTCTTTCTTCAAACTGATCACTGTTGTTTTCATTCTCGAACTGCTATCACAGAATACTGTATACTTTAGCTCCTACATAAACTAAGAAGGACACAGGTTAAAGTATACCATTCGTTCTTGAGATCACTTTAGTACGGAGCCCCCCTGGGGTCACATGGTAGAAAAAATGTATTTGATGTGTGAATCCGTTCCCTCGGTTTAGTAAATCTGTTCCCTCGGTTTAGTAATTAGTTCCCTCGGTTTAGTAATTAGTTCCCTCGGTTTAGTCATTTGTTCCCTCTGTTTAGTAATTCGTTATGGTTAGGGTTAGGCCCTATGTGACGATCCACACCAGAACCTATAGTGGGCGCTATTACACCTGTTGTCCGGTCTACCTTCTCTCTGTGTTCCAGATGGGCATAGGTGTGGGTGATGATGCTAATTGTCCCTGGATCACTTTAAGAGTGGGTTAGATTGATGGACTCTCTCTCTTCCTTTGTCGACCAGCAGCCGTTTTTGGTTGTCGTTACTATTTTCTTTATCATTATTTCCATTCAACATTATATTCTTTAATAAATATCCTATTATTGTTAACCATGTGTCGTCTCCCTTTTTGTTACCTTGTCAAGAGCCAGGCAAGCGTAACACCCTACGAGCCAGAATGAAGGATTCTAACCCTAAACCTAACCCTAACCCTGACCCTAATCCTTGCGATCGTTCTGGCTCGTAGGGCCTAACCCTAACCCTAGGGACCCCAGGGGGGGTCCGTACTTTAGCCTTGTGAGAGGAAGGGGAATTAGCTCAAACACACAAAACGAGCGGCTCTTCAGATTTGCGATGACCCAACACTCGTTGTTGGTCAGTGGTCCACTGAACGAATACTACTGTGTATTTCCACCGTATTTCATATTTAGTAACATGTAAGCCAAAAACGAAGTTGTCAGAAGCAGGATTTGAACCCATGACTCCAGATGAGATTGCAACCTGAACCCAGTAACTAATATAGAGTTCTGTATATACTGTGGTAATATGATTCATTCGCGTATTATAATTATACTTTTTTACCGCGTGAAGGTTTGCCAAATTAACCGCGATCATTAACGAATAAACTAATATTTCCCTTTTTAGCTTTGAGAACTTCTGAGAAGTACGGCTAAAACAAACCCTTTACTCTGAGTGTGTTGAGGGGAGACGATGGTAAATGCCTACTCTGGGGCAGGTGTGTGGGTAACATTGTGTATGTGTGTGTGTAAGCGTGCATGTATGATGTGTGTCCCCTGACCTGTCAGGGTCAAATCTGAAGTGGTTCCACGTCTAAAAATTAAGTTTACAGTCTATAGAAACACTGTAGAAAGGTTCATGCTTTAGTCATAAAATGCACAATTGTTATGCCTATCAGCCTCACTACAAATGCAACTTACAGAGAAGCCACCCTTCTCTGCCCTCTCCCGCTCACTTGGCTTAATTCAGCCGCTATAATTGAGCCACTATCTCAGGGCATAAATACAAAGCTCATTCTCAAGTATATTTGGTATTTATAGACTTTAGTACGTACACAATGTTATTTTGCCTGTCTGTGTGCGGCTCTTTAATCCATTCATTAAAAGTGTGTGGCTCGCTCGCTGTGTCTCAATAGGCGTCGTTTTGGTTTAGCAATTCATGGCACTCGCCATACCTGCATAAAAAAAAAATCCCCTGAAAATTGTATCTGAAAGACGTGTTGTCATGTTGGTGATTTTATCCACAACGGTAACTCAACATCCTCCCGGCTCCATCTCACCCCCCCCCAGCCAGGATTGATAATTTCAAGCCCAACCAGTCTAAAAGCTGCCGAATCCACCCGTCCAGAGTGACCAAAAGTAGCCCAATCTGGCAACACTGGAGCGGGACATCGGTTCCTCAGTAAACAAGCCATGAGTAACGTTCATGTTAAAACCTTGTCCACGATTCTCATTCATTCAGGTAGGTTAAACAAACTGTATTAACGCCATAATACTGTTGGTTCAAATGTAATATATTAATGAACAAGTTCATGTCATGTTGTGTCAGTACAAACATGTTCTAATTACATTTTATTTTAGGGAAAAACCCGACCTAACGTCACCCGCGATTGTGAAGCTAACTGTAGCGAATGTTACATAGGGTACAACAACAGCTAGTTTAATGTCAACCATGTCTCTATTTTCAATCATTTCTGTAATAATTGTACCAAATTGGGGCCAGTAACACTAACTTGTGTGTGAGTAAGTTATATGTGTGTGTGCAAGCATGTTTTTGATATTGTCAATCGTCTCACTTGTAATAGGTGAGCTGTAACACAAATATGCCAGTGAAAAAAAAAAGGAGAATGGACATAACAAGGAGCTTTTTTGGTCAAAGGGCAGCAGAGACAAGTACAGGGACACAGGTGAGGTCTTACAATACTAGTGTTTTAACAGTGCAGTTAATTTAGAGTTGAGAATAGCTAAATCTGTAATGTTTTGTTTCTAAGGAGATTGAACCAGGTCCACCTGCTAGGAAAGATGTAGATTACTACCTACATACTGTAGCTGTCTCCTTTATTCATTACCTTAATGTAATATAAGTCAATTGTATAGAAACAACTCACCAAAATAGACTATTGCACAACTGATTTGAAACCCCCCCTCAACCCCCCTATTCTGTACCTTGCCATACCTTGGCTTTTGCTGAAATGACACCACTGGTTTCATAGCCTATTGGAAATGTATTGCGTGTGTGTGAGTGAGAGCTTTTGTGAGCCTGCATGTATGATGTGGCTCTTTCTGGTACCCCAACAATTCTTTGGGGCTCTTAGTCTCCAACTGGTTGGCCACCCCTGGGGCCTCATTTATAAAAAGGTACTTGAACATCACCTTTGACTTTCACGTGAGCACATTTTTCTAAACGGACCAGTGTTTCCTCTATATGCATTTATTGGTGGCGGGCCGCCACGAATGAATTTCCTCCGCCACGAATTGATTCAGTCCACAAAACAAACAAAAAAAAACAAAAACAAACAAAATGTTTTACATTTTAGCTGATTAAAATATATCTGATCCTAGATCAGCGCTATAATGGATGTTGACTAAAAGTGCACCTAAATCCACGTCCATCTCTCTCTAACCGCTGATCCAAAATCAGATTAATGACATTAGGGCTACTCCTGATTGGTCTAAATGTGAACCGGCATGAGAACCGTGCAGACTCAACCATCCCCGCTCAGCTTCCGAAATGCTCGGGCGCCTGTGTTTTCTCCTCGCAAATAACGGGCTAAAAGTCAGCGACAGATGGATGGATTTTTCCAGAAAAAATATGTCCCAGACACTTCAAACATTGCTGAAGCTAGCAGTGGCTATGAGCGATACGAAACTGCATGGCTGGGTGTCGTATTGCAGGATTTAAGTTTCTCTATATATTTCGGGACGAGGAGCATGGCATGGTCGGACCTTCCCAGCGGTGCCCTCGGGAACGAACGGTAAGCCTCGTTGATAGTAACGTAGCAGTGGTCTAGTATGTTAGCAATTGTTAGCAATTGTCCAATACAACGTTGTAGTTGTTTAGTACAAATGGGTCTATAGCAGCTAGGTAACATTAGCCCTGTATCAGAGTCGTGTTGTTGGGTCTTGTAGCAGGGTTAGCTATAGCAGCTAGGTAACATTAGTCCTGTATCAGAGTTGTGTTGTTGGGTCTTGTAGCAGGGTTAGCTATAGCAGCTAGGTAACATTAGTCCTGTATCAGAGTTGTGTTGTTGGGTCTTGTAGCAGGGTTAGCTATAGCAGCTAGGTAACATTAGTCCTGTATCAGAGTTGTGTTGTTGGGTCTTGTAGCAGGGTTAGCTATAGCAGCTAGGTAACATTAGTCCTGTATCAGAGTTGTGTTGTTGGGTCTTGTAGCAGGGTTAGCTATAGCAGCTAGGTAACATAAGTCCTGTATCAGAGTTGTGTTGTTGGGTCTTGTAGCAGGGTTAGCTATAGCAGCTAGGTAACATTAGTCCTGTATCAGAGTTGTGTTGTTGGGTCTTGTACAGTTGCTCAAAATGCAGATAAGAGAAAGTATAGGCTAATATCAAACAACAATCCTAGAGATGACTAACTCAAACGTACGCATAACTAAATAAAAGCAGGCCAACTAACGACAGCTACACGCCCTCAACTGGGAACATAAAGGATAAATGAATGTTGCAATCGAACGTGTCCTACAGCGACAGCTGGTCGTGCAAATGAGGATCTGGGAAGATTTTTTTAGCTTTTTTATTTTTTTTGCCATCCTCCCTCTAGTTTGAAATGCGGTCGTTGTTTTGAGCGCGCGTGCGCGTTTCATGCGCGTGCATGCGGGAAAAAAAATCGCGCGCTGCACGCGCGGACAGAGCTATCCACCACCAATGGAAAAATTCCTGGAGGAAACACTGCGGACGTAAGCATTTTTTATAAAACGAGCTGCGCTTGTTTAACATTGCGTACGTGCTTCCTTCTATAAACACCAAATATACTTTAAATTTAACGCAGGTTAATAGCGGCTCAAAGAAAAGCGGCTGAATTAAGCCAAGTGCTAAAATATAGGGTAGGCGTTGGTCTGGAAGCGGGAGAGGGCAGAGAAGGGTGATTTAACGTTTGATTACTAACCAGGCAAATGCTTATACTGAAGTTGTAAAAGAAAATCATTTCTTAACTCATTTTCTCGACTGATAACAACATCGTTAATTTTATTACGAGCCACATTCACTTCACATGAATTACAGTATAGGCAGTGCGGCTCACATGCCTGTAATAACTCCGCATAACCAGTAGGTAATACCCAACGTAGAGCTACGATTGTTTCCAGAGCAGTGGTATGGTTACTCTCCTGTGTGTGTTCTCTGATGCATCTTCAGGTGTCCTGCTTCACTAAAACTCTTCCAACACTGGGAGCAGTGGTATGGTTTCTCTCCTGTGTGTGTTCTCTGATGCATCTTCAGGCTTCCTCCTTCACTTAAACTCTTCCTACACTGGGAGCAGTGGTATGGTTTCTCTCCTGTGTGTGTTCTCTGATGAATCATTAGTAGTCCTGCCTGACTAAAACTCTTCCCGCAGTGGTATGGTTACTCTCCAGTGTGTGTTCTCTGATGCTTCTTCAGACCTCTTGCTTGACTGAAACTGTTCCCACATTGGGAGCAGTGGTATGGTTTCTCTCCTGTGTGTGTTCTCTGATGAATCGTTAGTTGTCCTGCTCGATTGAAACTCTTCCCACACTGGGAGCAGTGGTATGGTTTCTCTCCGGTGTGTGTTCTCTGATGAGCCATTAGATTTCCTGCTTCACTGAAACTCTTATCACACTGGGAGCAGTGGTATGGTTTCTCTCCGGTGTGTATTCTCTGATGAATCTTCAGGTGTCCTGCTTGATTGAAACTCTTCCCACACTGGGAGCAGTGGTATGGTTTCTCTCCGGTGTGTGTTTTCTGATGAGTCATTAGATTTCCTGCTTCACTGTAACTCTTATCACATTGGGAGCAGTGGTATGGTTTCTCCCCGGTGTGTATTCTCTGGTGAATCTTCAGACTTCCTGATTGATTGAACCTCTTCCCACATTGGGAGCAGTGGTATGGTTTCTCTCCGGTGTGTATTCTCTGATGCTTCTTTAGGGATTCTGCTGAATTGAACCTCTTCCCACACTGGGAGCAGTGGTATGGTTTCTCCCCGGTGTGTATTCTCTGATGAATCTTTAGATTTCCTGATTGATTGAACCTCTTCCCACACTGGGAGCAGTGGTATGGTTTCTCTCCGGTGTGTATTCTCTGATGCTTCTTCAGGGCTCCTGCTTCACTAAAACTCTTCCCACACAGTGGGCAGCGGTAGGTCTTCTCTCCGGTGTAAGTCTGTGGGTGTGTTTTAAGGTGATTCTTCCGCCTCGAGCTCCTGTGTTGTTGATGGTTTCCTGGTGTGGTGGAGCTGGGCTCGCTGTCTGAACCTGGGTTGGAGCTCTGCTGGTCTGTAAGAATAGGAACATATACAGGGTTACATAGGCAAGTTTATTTGTATAGCACATTTGATACAACAAGGGCAATTCAAAGTGCTTTACAGACAGCATTAGGATATTAAGAAGAAAAAAATATATAGAAATTAAATATCAACATTTAACAAGATAATAGGCAATATTGTGCAATATTGTGCCTGAATACAAATATATGAATTAAAGTGTTCTCTATCTAAGTATGTCTCTCAGAGAGATAAACCTCTGCACCTCCTACAAGCATCGTACCACCATACAGGATTACGGTCAGATTATCACGGGGAGTGGCTGCACGGATGATGCAGAAGAGGTTGATTATCATTATTTAAAAAATAAAAAAAATAAAATGCTAATATTTGAAAATGTATATACATTATATACTGTATCATAAATACACTTTATACACATTATATATGGTATCATAAATAAATGTGTATTTGTTCCATGTTGTTCCATGAAAATCTGTTGAGGATTACAGACATAATCAAATGTAGGCTACTGCAAGTACTTTGCTGCGATAGCTATCGCGAGACCTACTGTACAGTTTATCATTCATAACTGTCTGTACATAGACATATAATATCCTATCACTACTGTGTATGTAACTGGGGTAAAACCTGTTATAGAAATAGCTTTATACTAGGTAGATTTAAAAAATGTAAGGATACTGGGTGGTAGAACGCACTTATCTCGGAAAAGTCATGAAAGGAGGGTCCTGAAATTTGATCGACTTCAAAGGTAGAATTTATTTTTACTCACTAGGTCAAATGACCGTTCTAGTGTTAATGACCCCACCCATGGCTGTTCTATAGAGTTAATGACCCCTGACCATGGCTGTTCTAGTGTTAATGACCCCACCCCAGGGTTTCCGTTAACCGGTAATCACCGGTCTTTGTCCGGTGAAATCTATTGAAGTCCGACAAATTGAAATCTCTTCGGTCATAATGTCCGGTGAAAATAATTCCCTCTAAGCACAATTTGAATACAATTCGCTAAAGTTGAATTGTCACATTCTGATTCCTTCTATATTAAAAAAGACGAATATATAGGCTATATATTTATTTTATTATTATATGATTTGACGCCGGCATGATGATGGCTCCGCGAAACAGCGGTGGCAGGGTTGCCAGATGGGATTTTACAGCCTAACCAGTCTATTACCGCTAAACCCAGTAGCCCATTCTGCGATAACCCGGCCCATCTGGCAACCCTGCTTTTAACCTGCAAACGTTGCAGCTCAAAGTGCACAGCAGTGAGCGAGAGGTAAACATGGCAAGACAAAGTAAGCTTAACAATGACTTCATGAAACCACATGCTACAATGAGTCTGAGGAGAAGTCTGACTCTGAAGAGATGGAGGTAGTGGCTCCTCCAGCCAACTGGAGGGTTCCGAGTTGAATGGAAAGAACATTTCCCCTGGCTGCGTTTAGATGGGGAAGGAAAAAAATTCTGCTCACCGTGCAAAAAATCGGGGAGGAATAACGGATTCATGAGAGGAGCAACGAATATGAGAATATCTCACTGATCACAGGCGGTGCAGTGAGCACATATCGGCGGTCAGTTTGAGGCAACAGCAAACCGCTATGAAAGGCCACTGTGAGCAGGCTAATGAAACGGCTAACAATAAGCTGCACTCTCAGATACAAGTTGCATTTCACATGGCAAAAAATGGCATCGCATGTCATCAGTATGTGGGACTGACTGAGCTACTGAAAGCAGTTAAGTTCATTTAAAGCCTATTTATTTTCAAAGAGTTTTATTTATTTTATTTTATCTGATGAAAGGCATATGAACGGAAATTAGGCTAGCCTATGTGTCACGCCAGAAGCCTACATGTAACCTCTTGCACTTTTCAATAAAATGTAATAAATCTAGACATTGTGGTATTTCTTTATATACGTATCCCAGCCTGCCTATCAATCGTTTCTCAATAAACAGTTATGTTCTCCTCATTGTCATACTCGCGAGTCCGATTAAGTATGATTTGACAGGCAGCTGAACTAAATGCCTTCCCAACCAGCGAGACCTGGTTATAGAAATGACGTTGTTTTATTGATAAAAAAGGGTAAAACTGGAAAGAGAAGATAGAAAACTCACATTAATCCCAAACAATTTAACAGACTTCAGTTAACTTAATGTGGAGTCCGTTCATTGATCGATGCAGTCTGTTCAGTTCCCAGTGTGGCGCACGTTCAGCACTGGACATAATATTATGGCATAGCGCATGCGAATCATGAAAGCCTATATTATATAGCTCGCATCTAATCGTATCGGATGAGAAATAGACATTAAACGGCATATATAGGCTAGGCTACACAACAGTAATCACCGCGACAAACAGCTATATTATATTTTAATATGATGACCGGAATTTCTCACGTTTGTCCGGTAAATTGAAATCTTCCCGGACACGTTGACTGGCACACATTTTTTCTAACGGAAACCCTGCCCCACCCATGGCTGTTCTAGTGTTAATCACCCAACCCATGGCTGTTCTGGTGTTAATGACCCCACCCGTGGCTGTTCTAGTGTTAATGACCTCACCCATGGCTGTTCGCAGGGCTTAAAGTGGGAAAACATCCTGTGCCTGAAACTTCTTCTTGGAGAGGGGGGTCACAGTTTGAGATATTGGGAGAGCGGGTACAGAAGACAGCTTCTTGTCTCAATGTTTAAATGCATTAATACTATTTTATAGTCAATACAAAATATATGCCTCAATGTTAAAATGCATTAATACTGTTTTATACTCAATACAAAATAAAATAATATATTTAAATGTCTTTAAAAGAACAAACTGATTAAATCACTTAAGGCCAGACTGATTGCATCACTTATTAAGCCACTATCACTATAACAATAGATCAATAGATCTACATCCAGTAGAATACTGATGACTAGTGACCAGTCAAGACCATTGGACTCCAGGATATCTTTGAGCTCCTGCATGAGGGCTGACGAGTTGGCGATGTTTACTTTCCTGCTGACTAGGTGTTGTGTTGTTACTTTGGCCAGATCATCATCAAAAAAGCTTCGTCGATTAGTAGCTTCGTCGATATTCATTGAAATTGTTGCTTTTTTAACCTTTTCACACAGCCGTTTTTTTAATTCAGGGACAAAGGCCATGTGTGTTTAAATAGCTGGCGTGCTGATTGGAAACGGACAGCTTAGTCAGTGCATTTTTGTCTTCTGATAGCTTCTTGCACAAATCGACGAGTGGCTGAGCCATTGTGAAAGACAGATCATGTTCAGCTATGCGCACACTCAGATCTTTTGCTCGCAAACACGGTCGGTCATTGAAGATGAAGTGGTACCTGTAGCCGTCGCTCCCGGCAAGGTTGTTGTATGAGCAAGCGCTCGAACCGAAGCTTGGTGACCGGGATCTGAGGCATGTCGAGCAATAACCTTCTTCCAACTACTATACTATATATATATATATATATACAATGCAGGGCTTGACATTAAGCTTTTTCAGGTACTTGTCCTTCGGACAAGTGAACTTATCTTTTACTTGTCCTAGAGCTCAAGTTACTTGTCCAAATCCAAAGATTTTGAAAAAGCAATAATATGAATAATAATATATTATACTCTCACCGGCCACTTCATTAGGTACACCTTTTCAACTGCTTGTTAAAGCAAATACCTAATCAGCCAATCATGTGGCAGCAACTCAATGCATTTAGGCATGTAGACATGGTCAAGACGATCTGCTGAAGTTCAAACCAGCATCAGAATGAGAAATAAAGGTGATTTAAGTGACTTTGAACCTGGCATGGTTGTTGGTGCCAGACGGGCTGTTGTGTGATATTATAGTGTCAATATGGACCAAAATCTTTGAGGAATGTTTCCAGCACCTTGTTGAATCTATGCCACGAAGAATTAAGGCAGTTCTGAAGGCAAAAGAGGGGGTCCAACCCCAAGGTGTGCCTAATGAAGTGGCCAGTGAGTGTATGCGTATGCAAATAACACATTTGACTACTATTGATTCGATAATGATGTATCCTTAATTTTCAAATGTATTCATTAAACAATATTTTGTAATTATTTAAAAACGTAATCAGTGATTACCCTAACCCTAACCCTTTTAGATTAAGATTGGCCACAAGAGGGATGAATATCTAGGAATATTTACAAAAAATGTTTGTAACTACAGTCCCTCCCCAATGGAAGCAATCTTATTTGCTAGCCTTTGGATAGTATCCTATATTCAAATTGAGAAATCTATCATTAGTGTCATTCTGAAGTTCGTATTGCGATGTGCTGGTCTTAAAACTTCAAACCTAAAATATACGATCGCATCGAACTACATGAAAATAAGCGGCATTGAGAAGAAGCGAATATGCGCATGTTCACGTGAATGGCACTAGTGACAGGAGACCCACAACACTGCGTTCGTAAACTCGCTCTGGAATCTGATCAGCACTCATGGAATGCCTTTTGTCCAATCAAATTACTTGGTCTCTTTATGACGTTGAACGCAGTGTGCGCTCTGAGCGAATTTACGAACTATGACGATAACGAACTACAAGAGACTGAAATAGCCAGAATGAGGCGCTGCATCGCTTTGCTTGCTATTTTTTTTTACTATTCAGATCGGAAGGAGGAATTAATGTTTGCAGATATTAATAAATATTGATTTGTTTTTTTGTTTTCACTTGTCCATCGGACAACTGCAGGAGGAAGTCCACTTGTCCAAACATAAAATGTACTTGTCCCGGACAAGCGGACAAGCCTTAATGTCGAGCCCTGTATACTATAGTATAGACGAGTTTCTTTGAGCACGGCGTACAGAAACAAGCACCCGGCTCCCTCAGTTTGAGGCACCACGTCCCATAAGGCTTCCCCTCACTACTCTCCTCTATCTATGCTCAGCGCCATTTATTCCTTACTCCTCGTTCTAGTATAGCTGTGTCTTCGCCAGGTTTAAGAAACTTGGCTTCCATTTTAATAGACTCTTACTAATGTTAGCGAGATAGCGGGCTGCTAAAAGCGAACGTCTCTACAAGCTAACATTACACTCATTCAACTTCTTAAGGCCCGCCCCACTACTCTGCCTCCGATTGGCTAGAAGTCGTTGGTTGGCTTGAACAATGTGATACCATTGGTAGGCGGAACTGTCTCTTTGCTGAAGATGACTCTTTAAATTACGATGTAAACAAATAGCATGTGATTTTTATTTATTTATTTTTTTCAAAATTCCCCCGCACCGGAAATCCGTCACCGTGCCGGAGAACTTTAAGCCCTGTGTTCGGGTGTTAATAATCTCGTTCAAAGCTCTGAATAATTGTGTGACAGTAGAGTGCAGTAAAGTGCAGTAGAGAGCAGTAGAGGGCAGTAGAGAGCAGTAGAGGGCAGTAGGGGGCAGTAGAGTGCAGTAGAGGGCAGTAGAGAGCAGTAGAGAGCAGTAGAGGACAGCAGGGGTCAGTAGAGAGCAGTAGAGAGCAGTAGAGAGCAGTAGAGGGCAGTAGAGAGCAGTAGAGAGCAGTAGAGAGCAGTAGAGAGCAGTAAAGGGCAGTAGAGGGCAGTAGAGAGCAGTAGAGGAGAGGAGAGAGCAGTAGAGTGCAGTAGAGGACAGTAGAGGGCAGTAGAGAGCAGTAGAGAGCAGTAGAGAGCAGTAGAGTGCAGTAGAGTGCAGTAGAGTGCAGTAGAGGACAGTAGAGGGCAGTAGAGAGCAGTAGAGAGCAGTAGAGGAGAGGAGAGAGCAGTAGGAGAGGAGAGAGCAGTAGAGGGCAGTAGAGGGCAGTAGAGGGCAGTAGAGGGCAGTAGAGAGCAGTAGAGAGCAGTAGAGGGCAGTAGAGGGCAGTAGAGGGCAGTAGAGGGCAGTAGAGGGCAGTAGAGGGCAATAGAGTGCAGTAGAGAGCAGTAGAGGGCAGTAGAGGGCAGTAGAGTGCAGTAGAGAGCAGTAGAGTGCAGTTGCTATTATTATCATATTTCTCTCTTGTCTGTTTTTATTATGTTTTATTCCCCAATTTTAAAAACTGATTCACTTACTTTAGACAAATGTAGTAAGTCACTTTGGATAACGGTGTTTACATGTGGCTGTCCTGTAGTCCAGGACTGGGTTAGATTGGGGAACTAGCCCTGATATATCAACCCCACACAGCAGGAGAGAGCAGGACTGTCAGACGATGCAGGTACTGACTGACTCACACTGCACTGGCAGCATTGGTTTTACAACAGTGCAATGACACTCACCAATAACAAAGACTCACCATCCATCTCACTGTCTTTCATCTGTCTATCAGAACCACGGCCAGATCCAGGGGACTCGGTGCATTCTGGTTCATACATGGTTACCATGGTTACATGAGCTGAAGAGGACCTGCGGCTGGAAACACTGGAGGCAGAAACAACGCAGGTCGATTAGACATGACAGACAAACAGTTCACTGAACTCCCATCTAGACTGACAGGACACGTCCTGCAAATACAATAATAATATTACTGATTGCATTTGCTGTAATTTAAGGGTCTGGAAAGTAAACATTAAATGGTTCCAATTGTATTTTGTGTCCAGGAAAAATGTTAACACATAATAAACGATGAAAATAATTAGGGATGCACGATATTATCGGCACCGATATTTATCGGCCCGATAATGGGAAATTAATGTTTATCGGTATTTATCGGTTTTATAAAATTGTAGCCGATATAGAGCCGATATATTATTATTATTTTTTTTTGTGGAGTGGCGCGGCAAAACGAATTTCCCCACGGGGATAAATAAAGTCTTTGAATCGAATTGAATTGAATTGATAATATGAACTCTGCAGAATGTCAGACAAGCGCTCATGCTGCTGCGCATGCGTACAGGCACGCAGTGTATAGACGACAGCGAAACATGAGAGCTTCCCCGGTGTCTGACATTCTGCAGAGTTTCTGAGGCAGATAGTGCGTTTGCAATTTGCAACACATGTTCGACAAAAGTTCGGAGAGGAGGGCAAAGGTCTACGAGTTACAACACAACGAATCTCATAAGTCACCTTAAGATTCACCATTGCAAGCACGCTGTATGGAAGGAATATCAACACTAGTAGCCTAGTAGCCTAGCCGCGGAAAAAAAGCTGCTGTGCCTATTGAACACGCATTTGAAAACTGCAGGAAGTTCACTCGAGACAGCTCAAAGGCTCAAGCAATCAATGAAAAAATAATGGAGTTGATGGCCCTCGACGACCAGCCTTTCTCTGTAGTAGAAGATAAAGGATTTCGCCAGCTAATTTCACATTTAGAGCCCCGGTATACACTCCCAAGTCGCCGCTATTTTGCAGACGTGTGCCTGCCTGCTATGTATGATACAGTCGCCACACACATCCATAGTCTGATCGATACTAGCGTAAGCCAGATAAGTTTTACCACGGACATATGGACTTCTGACGTTAGTCCAGTCAGTATGCTTAGTTTGACGGCCCAGTGGCTGGATGGACTTCAATATGAATAAGACACTGCTACATGCGCAGGAGTTCTCCGGTTCGCATACTGCGACAGCCATCCGCGGTAATAAATTACTCTTAGGTGAGCCTTTTTTGTTTTCATAAAAGGAGGCCAGATCTTGGCTAAAAAAAGCATTGTGCACTGTCTATAACAGATTCTGTTTGTTAGAGGAAATAATAAATGAACATTTGAAGAGTCAGAAGTGTTCTCTTTGTTGTTTTAACAATAGTGATGTAAGTTAGATTTGGTGAGATCACTATGGAATATTAAATCATCAATCTTTGCTCACTACATAGCCTTTCTTACCTTCAGGTGTGCATGAACTACAGGTTATCAACTGTGAAATTATATCTGAATGGTCTTTATTGTCATTGATATAGTACAGGTACCAAACAACGAAATTTGGGAGGGGGGGGGCTCCCCTGGTGCTAGGAAAGAAGAAAAAAAATATATAATAATATCGGTTATCATATTGGTTATCGGCCACGAGAAGCAGGTAAATATCGGTATCTGTTGGAAAAAATGCATATCGTGCATCCCTAAAAATAATCTTCTAGTTAGGCTCTACTTCCTGGTCAGACAGTTCTGAGGCTGTGTGGGCGTGGCCTTTGCACGCTTGACTGGCAGCTCCCTTCCAAGCCAGCTTGCTGCCTTATCATAAATGACATTCATCTGTTAGACGTGCTTATAGTTCTGCCCTTTAACTACCAACTGTTTAATTACCAACTGTTTAATTACCAACTGCCCTTTAATTACCAACTGTTTAATTACCTACTGTTTAATTACCAACTGTTTAATTACCTACTGTTTAATTACCAACTGTTTAATTACCAACTGTTTAATTACCTACTGCCCTTTAACTACCAACTGTTTAATTACCTACTGTTTAATTACCAACTGTTTAATTACCAACTGTTTAATTACCTACTGCCCTTTAACTACCAACTGTTTAATTACCTACTGTTTAATTACCAACTGTTTAATTACCAACTGCCCTTTAACTACCTACTGTTTAATTACCTACTGTTTAATTACCAATTGCCCTTTCATGTGTTAGGGTTAGCAGCATGTGTTAGGGTTAGCAGCATGTGTTAAGGTTAGCAGCGTGTGTTAGTGTTAGCAGCATATGTGTAAGGGTTAGCAGCATGTGTTAGCGGTTAGCAGCATGTGTTAGGGGTTAGCAGCACGTGTTAGCGTTAGCAGCACGTGTTAGGGGTTAGCAGCACGTGTTAGCGTTAGCAGCATGTGTTAGGGGTAGCAGCATGTGTTAGGGGTAGCAGCATGTGTTAGGGTTAGCAGCATGTGTTAGCGTTAGCAGCATGTGTTAGCGTTAGCAGCATGTGTTAGGGGTTAGCAGCATGTGTTAGCGTTAGCAGCATGTGTTAGCGTTAGCCGCATGTGTTAGCGGTTAGCAGCATGTGTTAGGGGTTAGCAGCATGTGTTAGCGTTAGAAGCATGTGTTAGCGTTAGCAGCATGTGTTAGCGTTAGCAGCATGTGTTAGCGTTAGCAGCATGTGTTAGCGTTAGCAGCATGTGTTAGGGGTTAGCAGCATGTGTTAGCGTTAGCAGCATGTGTTAGGGTTAGCAGCATGTGTTAGCGTTAGCAGCATGTGTTAGGGTTAGCAGCATGTGTTAGGGTTAGCAGCATGTGTTAGGGTTAGCAGCATGTGTTAGTGGTTAGCAGCATGTGTTAGCGGTTAGCAGCATGTGTTAGCGTTAGCAGCATGTGTTAGCGTTAGCAGCATGTGTGACTTACTGATCAGTTGTAGCACAACGGTGTTGGTCTGGTCTTCTAATTCGCTGCTGTATTTTCACAATATCCGCCGTGTTTAGTTTCTTCCCACACTGGACGTAGCACTGGCGCATGTCCTCATGACCACAACTATGTTTCCTTTGCTCAGAGGTTTGCCCTGCCGCTGTCCTTCTCTGCTGCTCCTGTAATCCAATCACTGAGCTGCTCTTGTGACCACCTGACTCAGGATGTGATTGGTCAGCTCTAGCGCGGCCTGTGGTTGGCCTTTGCTGAGAGGAATTCCTACCATAGCACTCTTCGATCTTGACCTCCTGACCTCCAGTCTTGACCTCTGAACTGCCGTTACTGTCACTATCCATGTCATTACTGTCACTATCCATGTCATTCGCTGCTTCAGAGAGGTGACACCCTGACGTTTCTCTGCTGAGCATCTCATCTTTGGCCTTTTGGTTTTTGATAAAGTCCCGTAGAAACCTGTCCCACGGTGTGTCGTACTCTTCTTTAATGTTGGGAGAGTGATGGTCCCTGTGGGTGGGAGGTGGTGGTGGTGGTGGCTGGAGCCTAATAAGATTGTCCTTCCGGTGGTTCTGTCCTTCTGTCTCTGCATCAGGGGACCCAAGGTGTGTCCTCTGGCTCTCTGACACTGAGTAAGCAGAAGCCTCCATCTCTCTGCCCAGATGGACAGTTCACAGTGCAGGGAATCCTACCAACACAGATGATCACAATATTAAAACAGAGTGACGAAATTTAATCAAAACATTGAACATTTCTTTTTCCAGAATTGGAAAACAGTAGCCAAGCTACAGTTAGGTCCATTTGGACTCTTTGACAGAACTGTTGTTATTTTAGTTGTTTACCAAAACATATTCAAGTTATAGTCATAGAATGAATATGGCCTTAAAGTGCAGACTGTCAAACACCCTCTTTAATTTGAGGGTATCCAGATCCAAGTTGGAGGAATGGTTTAGATGTTACAGCTCTTTAATACGTGGCCCCCTCCTTTTCAAGGGACCAAAAGCAACTGGCCCAATGACGTGACGTGATGTCCAAACCCCTTTATGAAGTGAAAATAATGAAAATGTTTATAAAAAAAATTTTATTGAATCTATTAATCTCTGTTTATTAGGGCTGTTACGATTAGTCGACGTCATCGACTACGTCAATACGTCGGTTTGCGTAATATGCGTCGGTTAGTCGTAAATAAACAAAATGGCTGCGACCAGTGCAAACACGGAGGCAGAGCCGGCGGCTAAAAGACTTCGCCCACGATCGTCCAAAGTATGGGAGTACTTTACAAAAAAAGAAACCAATGGCAATGTGGTGGTCTGTAAACTGTGCAAAAATGAAATGGCCTATCACAGCAGTACGACTGCAATGAACGAGCACCTCAAGCGAAAGCATCCTGGAGCGCTTTGTGAAGACAGCCGCAAGATAGCAGTAAGTCAGCGTTGTATTTCTGTTCACTTTTCCGGCCGTGTATCAGTGAAAAATGGATAGCTACTAGCTAATGTTACACAAGCAATGTAGCTCACCACAGTTTGTATGTCTTGTCTTCTGGTGTTAGTAACGTTAGCTATGTAGCTGGCTAGCTACGGTAGCCTTACTAGCCTATTGTTATTGTGGTGCTCGCACCTACTGTACGTTATCTAGCTCGTAGCTCGCATGCTACGTTAGCATCAATTTAGCTAATCATAACATAGCAGCGAGAGTAAAGTTAGCTAGCCATGTAGCTACTAGCTAGCTATGTGTTGTGGTGATGGACAGACTTCTAAATGGCCATGTTGGCTAAACATAGTAGTGAGGTGGAAATTAAGGGGCCTACACATGATAAGAAATGTGTGCTTTTTTTATTTTCAGGAGGCAAAGCAGTGTGGAGGACTTTTTCCACAAAAAAAGAGCAAGCCTGACCTCTAAGCATGTGGACATGCTCACATTCCTCCACAGCAGTGGCGGGCGGTGCATTTCACACCTAGGCCTTCAGTGATGTCCGACACATTCCTACCTGAATTATTCTACCTCTTAATACCATCGTTATGACGCCATGGCTCTAGAAACTAGACAGAAACACAGTATAACCGGGCGTTGCATCACCTTAACATAGTCAGACAAGTACAACAGAGTTATATTAATATTTCCGAAGCATTTTTAATCAATAAATCCGCATTTACAATGAAGAGTGTTAAACTAACATCTTTAAGATCGCTTCATTACCCACGTCTGTCGTCTCGTCCACCATAATAGCGACAAAGGGTGCCTTTTTAATCTCCATTTTGATCTCTTCTCCCATCACTTCAGCAATAGCAAAAATCAGGTCGTTTTGTATTTTGCCTGACGTCCCAGTAAACACTTTGTTTGTGGACAGGTGGTAATGTAAATCTGGGTTGTTTTCAGCCAGAAAAGAAAGAAGCTCAACGTAGTTTCCTCTGTTTGTGGACTCGGCGCTTTTATCGTGTTCCCTAAATGAAAGTTATTGTTTACCCAAAAACAGGACACAATCGATCAGTATTATCGATCAGTCAACGAAAGCTTTCGTTGTGGAGCTCTGTTTCCCTGCGCACTTTCAAAAGTTTCACATCTACCGGCATAGTTACGCATCTCAATAGTGAATATCAATAGTGCGTATCAATAGTGCGTATCCAATCAAAAGACGTGCTGGGTGCTGACATCATTGAGCCTTACAGCAGGCGCCGTTGTTGCTTTTGCTCGCATCTACGTAGGTTTACTAGGTACGCCACAGGTTTTCTCGTTCCAACGTTAAATTACAGGTCGTATTCGCGGCACCGTTTATCGTGCAGGCGGGCAGATTTTGGAGCCCCCTAGCAACACATTTTGATTGGATAAAAGCTCTAACATAAAGGCCAGCCCTCCAAATCTCAATCGGAGACTGGAAGCAGCGCAACCAAGAGGAAAGCTATGAAATGAAGAGAATAGACTATGGGGAATCATTAATACATATTTGTGGAAAAAATATATTAAAATAAAATGTATATTCTGATGATGTTTAGGCCAGCAGAGAAGGCCTTGCTGGCCCTGACGGCACACCACTGCTCCACAGTAATGCCTAAGGTGGAGGGGGGAGAAGGGAGAGAGGGGGGGAGAGAGCTAAGGGGGGAGGGGGAGAGCAGAGAGAGGGGGAGAGCAGAGAGAGGGGGAGAATGTTATGTTTGTTATTGAGATTGTTATTGTTAAAGATTGTTACTGAGAGGTATACGGTATTCCGGTTAGAATTTCACTTTTTTACAGAATTTACTGCATTACTTGCACTTTTCCTTTTACTTGAAGTTAACTTTTATATTTTATAATATTATATTTTATGTTGAGATTGTTATTGTTAAAGATTGTTACTGAGAGGTATACGGTATTCCGGTTAGAATTTCACTTTTTTACAGAATTTACTGCATTACTTGCACTTTTCCTTTTACTTGAAGTTAACTTTTATATTTTATAATATTATATTTTATGTTGGACTGTAAGAGGATCTTTTTTGTTGTGTGGAATATTGCCCTGCAGTGCAAGAATAATTGAATAAAATACTGAAATGTTGATAAGAGAAGTTTTTGACATTTATTTGGGGAAAATTAAGTGATACATTAACCGAACAGTAACAAAAATAATCGTTAGACTAATCGTAAAATTAGTCGTTAGACTAACCGACAAAATAATCGATAGATTAATCGTTAGAAAAATAGTCGTTTGGGACAGCCCTACTGTTTATTAAATGATATGAAAATGTATTGAGGGTGTAGCATAGCCTAGTGTTACTGACATGCTGGACATACCCTCACTGCCTAACAAAGGTCAAGAGCTATTAGACTCTTTACTCACAACATGTCATACCGGATAACTGGCATGGGGAAATGTTAGAAATGAAATAAAACCTAAAACCTCTCTAACCCTAACCCATATATTTCAATATAACAAACAATATGACGTCATAATATGATTGTTATGCTTTGAAGCATTCTGTCCTAAACTGGCAGTCAGCCAATGTCATCCGGGATAGCAAGCAGTCTGGAGCAATTTGATGACATGTTATCAGACAGGACGTTACACAATGATGACATGTTATCAGACAGGACGTTACACAAAGGGGGAGTGGTGGTCTACTCTAGTGGATAGTGAGTTGGACTTGTGATCGGAAGGTTGTGAGTTCAAATCCCGCCTGAAACCACACCACTACTAGTGTGCCCTTGAGTAAGGCACTTAGCCCTCAGTTACTCCAGGGGGAATGTCCCTGTAATTCGTAATTGTAAATCGCTTTGGATTAAAAGTGTCTGCTAAATGGCAAAATTAAATTAAAATTACAATGATGACATGTTATCAGACAGGACGTTACACAATGATGACATGTTCGCCTTGCGAATCAAGACAAACAGGGTCTTACCTTGTTAACTTGTTTGGAACAGATCACGAGTAGAACCTCTGAGTTCTCAGACTATTTATATTTTTATATTTTTACTATTTATCAAACAAAGGAACAGTTACAAGAGCAGCAGCTGCTGGTGGTGAGGGGCTGGCTGAGGTGAAGAGAGCCTCACCCCCTGGCTCCACTCCCCTATTTGTAAACAATGATGTGTAAATACAGTTTCAAATAATATCCCATCACCTTTACTGTAGAAAAGCCCAAGGTGCGAAAACTAGGATGATCCACATGATGTCATTAGGTTATAGGTCACATGATGTAGGGAGTCCACCCACTGGCCGTAGAACGTGCGAAAACTGGGTTTTGCCAGGGTTGCGCTACTTAATCACCATTAAAAATACATTTTTGGAAGATATTGTCTTACATGTGTCAACATATATGTCCATATGTATTATAGTTTTAGCTCTGTGTACTTGTTTTCGTTGTACTTATTGTTTTAAGAATGTAATTTCAATGTTACCGTTGCTACTCACTGCCACATTAAGCGGCGCCGTTCTAATCCCTATCTCCAGTGATTTTCCGCTATTTACAAGCTCTCTTTCTTGTCATTTCCGCGGCTCTGATCAATAGTAATCCTTTTAATGGGCGTGTCACCTGTATCTAAGGCATCTTGACTTCCTATTGGTCTTCCGCCAGTCTCCACTCATTGGAGGATTTTTTCCTGTGGTAAATTTAAGGAGACACTTGACAGATCCTCATCATTATTGACGTCTGATCATCTTCACGGTGGGTTTCTGTTCAATTCAACTTGTTTTCTATCTAAAAATATATACATATAGCTACATGTTTGTCTTGTATCCAGCGGATTTTGATTAGAAATACAGTCTACTCCGCTCCGGTTGTAATTTCGAGAGCCTACTCTAGCCCGCTAGACGCTGTTTGTGTGAATGTGAAACCTCCGGTTTCGAAGGGTTAATAGTAAGATCGCTAGATAAGTGTATATGTTGTTTTATGTCCACATAAAATGTAATCCATGTAACACACAGTACTGACTAGCCTAATTTCGGTTCTTTGTTTTGATAAGTTCATATTTGATTTTTACAGAGTCTAGCTATGGCCACAAACGCACCTCAAGTGTCACCTCAAGTGTCACCTCTCCAAATGTTACCTCAAGTGACACCTATCGTTACAAATGGCTGGCTCTATGAGCAGAGTTTAAAGGGGAAGACTGCAGCAGAATTAACTGAAGAAATAATTAAATTGGTTCCTAATAAATATGGACACTCAAACAGCCTCAGACAAAAATGTGATGATGCCCTCTCTAAAATCAAGAAAATGAAGAAAAACAAGTGTAAAGACCTACAATTATTTTGGCAATCTGAATTTCTTCCACCAAAGGCCCGAACCCCAAATTCAATTGAAACCCAACTCAAAAAAGAAAACCTATCCCTAAGCAGAAAGCTTCAGTCATCAGAAGAGCAGGTCTCTCAAATACAAACACAGCTCACAGCCATGGAGGAAAACGCAGCTGATAGTCAGACCAAATTCCAGACCAGTATATTACAGTATCAGCAGGCCAGCATAGATGCCACATTGGACAGACAATCATTGAAATTACAATTGGAACAATTTGAACTTGAGAACTCTAATCTGACCAAACAGTATGACCTCTGCCTACAACAATTAATTAGAGTAAAAGCAACTTTACCAAGAAAAAGAGCATTGGACATGAAAGACAAAACAATTAAACGGCTAAAAACTACCATTAAGCTATCCAAGGAGGATCTTGAGGAGAAAGAGGGAGTAATACAGGTGCTCACTGAGAAGTTGAGCCTCCAGGACAAGTGGAAGCAGGAGAAGGTGGCCCTTCAGAAGAGGCTGAGTGTGATGAGGGAATGTGGCGAAAGCCAGGCGGGAGAGGGATGAGGCTGAATATATGGCAGAGGCCTCCATTCAACACCTGGAAGCTGAGGTAAAGCAGCTGGAAAGGAGAGAGCGAGAGCTTCAGTCTGTGATAGACTGCACTGAGAGGGAGGAGGTTGCCACATTTGAAAATGGCAGATACACAAATGAAATCCAGGAGGTCTGCATGACACTACTGACAGAGGGGAATGTGAGCATCCGAAAGCTGCCAAAGGTCCTCACTACAGTAATTAAAAACCTGACGGGCAAGGTACCACAGAGGCTTCCCAGCAAGACACTTCTCAGCAGTCGTATTATGATGGAGGCCAGAATAGTGGCGAGTAAGCAGGTAAAAATATATCTGAACATGATATTGGTCTATTGCTCAACTTCTTGAAAATGTTTTGCCCATTTAAACACAATTATGTTTATGGCAAATTCATAATAAAATCAATTGTGTCCATTGGTAAGGTTGCTGAGGAAATGCTGAAGGACTTTGATCCGGAGAGTGGTGCAGGCACAACACTACACCAGGATGCCACCACATTTAATCACAGCCATTACCAAGGCATGCAGGTATGTACTGCCATTGAGCCCTCTAACAATAACCATAATCCTCTAAAGTGTGTGTGTGTGTGTGTGTGTGTGTGTGTGTGTGTGTGTGTGTGTGTGTGTGTGTGTGTGTGTGTGTAAACAACATGTACTTGTTTCCAATTAAATCAGGCAGTAAATTATTATACTAATTTCTACATTGATTGCAATTCTGGATTTACATAACATATATAATATATTTAAGTATACAAAATGCATTTATTGTTATTGTGAATTTGCTTTAAGGCAAACATGATTGAGGTTTAAAAGCGGTTACGGTGTATGTTTTAGGTGTCACTGAAGTCAGGGAAACACCTGACCTTAGGGCTGAGGCAGGTAGCAGGAGGAGATGCTGAGACCTATCTGACCGCTTTCAAGGAGAGCATAGACAGTCTAGCAGCAGCAATCACATCAGCTGAGGAGGAGAAGTCAGTAATCGTGGCATCACTTGTGTCGAGCATCAAGTGCTTGATGTCAGACCAGGCAGCAGTCAACGGGGTCTTCAATCGACTTCTGGCCCAGTTTCGGGAAGAGCTACTGCCAACAATAATCCCAGCGTTTGATAGGTATAATGCAGTGATTTTAGATAATCCCAGAGTTTGATAGCAGTGCATTAGGCTAGTTATTTAAATAAGACCAGGAGGCTTCAATTTGTTTTGTGTGTTAATAGAAACAATAAATGAGTATTGATAAGAAATTAGAAAAGGACAAGAAGAATTATAGTTAGTTAACTGTTAACTCTGATTCTTGTGAGTAGTGTTTTATTTTGTGCAAACACATTTTACACACATTTTACACACTTTAATCTAATCTAAAGCTTTTAAAATATTTTTTAGTCTTTCAACAGACCAGCAACAGCAGCTCGTGGAGATGGGGACCTTTGCGTGCCGAATGCACCTGCTGGTGAATATGGAGCCTGCAGCAGCCCGTGCTCTCCATGCTCTGGATATCACACTCTCTGAGGGCACCAATCCCCACAGTCTGCACAGTAAGGAGGCAGGGACACAACGAGTGATCAGAAC
Source organism: Nansenia antarctica (assembly GCF_963989245.1). Taxonomy (NCBI): domain Eukaryota; kingdom Metazoa; phylum Chordata; class Actinopteri; order Argentiniformes; family Microstomatidae; genus Nansenia; species Nansenia antarctica. The sequence continues at coordinate 25,062,551 of NC_137687.1, forward strand.
CGCTGCAGCCCTATTCACACGGCGTGGGTCTGCAGTTGCTGGGGCACCCGACATGTGGGAGGTTTTTTTGAGAGGCAAAGGGCAGACAAAAAACTATCTTGTGACCTACCATGGCCACCGAATGAACATTTCATTTCAAAATGCCCTGGCCCTGTACTTCCACTGGGAAGATGCTGCTATGTTCCTCACTGACTGGCCTGCTGACAACGACCTGGTAAAGTCAGTGAGGTATGACATTAAGGAGCCTCTGTACAGGGCCGGGTGCAGGGCCATGGGCCTGGTCTATGCTCTCCTCATGGAGCCTTTCGAAAGGATCCTGAAGATGCCTGGTAACATCCTAGATCTGAACAGTGATCTTGAAAGGATGCTCTCCTCCCTCCAGGTGTGGTCCATCGATGGCTCCATGGCGATGAAGAGGGGTTCAGTGTTCGCCGTGCAGCCCCTTGACAACGAGCTGACGGCAAAGATATTCAGAGAGGTGGAGAATGCGGAGGAGAGCGCCTTCACCCAGCTCGCCATTGAGCTCATTAGCGCGGAGATGCTGGTTGTGCTACAGAGGCAGGCTTCCATCCAGCTGCCAGGGGGGAAACACTGGCACCCCAGCACTCCAGTACAGCAGATGGCAAGCACAGTCCCCAAGACCAACATGCTGGGTGAGTGTGACCTGGCTGTGCTTGACCACCTGCTCCGTTCCAAGCCCTCCATCTCCAATCACAACCTGGAGACGCTGGTCATGTGGTGGCAAAATAAGCCCAGCAATTATCTGGAGAGCCTGAGCCCTGCTGAGAGAACAAAGGTTCTTGATGAGGCAAGGCGTCAAGTTCCTTCCTTCATTTTGTCAATGAAGGAAAAGAAGGCTACACTACAATTGGCTCTGGAGGAGAAGATGGCGAGCAAGATAGAATCAAAAAAAGCTAAAGATGCCGCACTTCGGACCACAAAAATTCAGTTGACACAAGGTGTCACCAAGTTGGGGGGGCCATGGTCCAAGGAGGAAGTGCAGTCGCGGCTCAACGAGATAGGCTCTGGTGAGTGGAGGGAGGCGCTCCTGGCCCAGATAAGATTTCAAAAAAACGTCCTGAACTCTGCGGGGGAGAGGCATCTCTTCCAGGAAACAAGGGAGAAGAGGAAATACTCTGTGGAAGAACTAAAAAAAAACCTCATGTCCATCTTGGAGGCTAATGTCAGTGTCCCTCAGATCATTCAGCCTGGTGGTCTTGTATATAGGTCCAGGGAAGAGCAGCAAATCACAATTAGCGACTGCAGAGCCAAAATGCTCTTTAAATTAAAAGAGGCAGAGCAGAAGGGGAAAATACAGCAGGCTATGTCATGGCTGGAGGAGTTCGGTAGAAGGCCTGAGCTGTTGGTTGGCAGGAGGGTCATGCACCTGTGCAAGGAGGATGGGAAGGTAGAGTGGTTTCCAGCAACAGTCTGTGGACTTAAAGAGCCTCAAGCAGAGGAAGTCATTAACACTCATTCAACATCAAGTATGATGTTTGTGAGGAACACTGGTGTTTTCCTCTTTTAAAGGATATTAAAAACCACAATTTGTACTTTCTCTGATCACTCCCCACCCTCCAACACCCCGTCCCATTGAATAAATGTTTTGTTACCTACCTTTAGTGCCTGGACCTGGATTATTTATGCAATTTCTTGGTCATAACTATTCCTCTCTTTTTGAATTATGCATAGTTGTATGCATAGCATTTATACACAAAAACCTAACACAGCATTTACAAAAGACAACAAAAACATTTGGCCATGGTGGCCATGTTAGATTTAGTCTGCCCTCTTGGATATGAATTGTGTGATAAATGTTTATATTTGCTATTAATATTGGTCTTAAAATTCTCAAAAACATGATATATAGGTTTATTTAATAAAAATGAACAGTTTAAAAGATACATTTGAATTTCATAATTGGTGTATCCAGTGTCTTAACGACAGCCATATTGGATTTAATCCGCCATCTTGGATATTAATTGTGCGATAAAAAATGTCATCTGCTATTAATATTGGTCTTAAAATTCTGAAAAGAATGATATATAGCTTTGTGTAATAAAAATGAATAGTTTAAAAGATAAAGTTGAATTTCATAATTTGTGTGTTCCATTACTGCACAGCAGTGACCACTTGTTAGGTCTAGATTCTATTGAGATAAATTCCTGGAATTCACATGTGTATGTAAAGAGGTAAACCTTGATAACTTTTGAACCGTACATGATAGAACCATGGGGTTTAGACCATTGTTTTTCTCATGAAATTCTCTGTGAGATGGACATATTTATTTTAATCTAAAGTGAAAGCAAAATTATATGTGTGAACACCCTACATGATGTCACTTCAGGTTATAGGTCAGGGGGTAGGGCTCAGTCAGAACACAAGAAGCCATTTTGAGATGACCACATGGCTTTAACAAAGGGTCGTAAACCCTCCCCTCCCCTCCCCTAGCCCCCATAGTCAGGAGGGTCCTTATAGCAAAAGGCAAACTATACAGTTTATACGGTTTATGTGTGCATGTGTGCCAAAATCTATTACAATGGCGCTACGTGTGGACACGGGATTTCTAGACGTTATTTGCGTTGATGGCCTTCCATAGTGGAGAAGCGCCATCAGTACCTCCGTGTGCTCGTCCAGACCAGGCGACACGGACATAAACTGATAACAAGTTCCGCCAACATTATATAGTGTTATATATAGATAACAACATTCTATAGTGACAGAATAGCCTATCTCTGCAGACAGAAGTGGTCAGTAGTAACATGTTAGAGACAGTGACGCAGCGAGCTGAGACAAAGGCTTCTACTTACCTCCGACACAGAGTCTCCCGTCCTCCTTGTTGACTGTTGAGATGTTTTCCGCAGTAAAGGAAACCAAATACAGAGATGTAACTATTCTAACCGTTCTGCCATCACTACAGATGTTGCATTACTGCTGTAATGTTTGCCCTCTGTCACAGTTGTAAACTAATCACTCGTAAGCTTCAGCACGGTGTGTGTTTACTGACTCCGCCATCTTAGATCGACTTCTCGTTCCCTGGTATCGCGGGAATAGATCACGTCGTCGTCGTCGTCTTCTTCTTGTTGTTTTGGTTTTAACGGCAGCGTGCGTCCTTGATGCTGCATTACTGCCCTCTGCTGGAAGCAGTTACCTCCTACAATGATCGTTCTGTCATATTCATCAGAGCAATTGCGCGTCATCTCCCTGTCATCAGAACGAGCACGCCCCTTTTTGGGTGAAAGAAGAGAAGTTTGACTGGCGGTCAATGGGAATTTCTGGTTTTTGCAACTTTAATCCGATACAATAAAAAAAACGTATTGCTTTTTAGATATTAGATGCACAAATCCGATGGCCAGTTAGGCAAACTATTATAAAGTGTCGTTTCCGATCAATGACCGACGTCGTTATATGGAGAAAAGTAATGAAATAGGCAGTGTGTCCTTTCAGTCTGCCTCCATCCATGTGGATGAACCACCCGACCCAATGGCCTGAGGTGTCATATCCTAACATATACAATTACCTTATTGAATCTCCAGGTAATGTATTTCTGACATCTTTCACTTTTGCTGTCGTTAAGATTTTATTTTTCTGTTTTGGTAGTCTGTACAATGTGACACTTGCCCTCTTCCACCGGCCCTAGTTTAGGACCTAGCTTGCTGTTCATTATTTTGAGGATAACTCATAGCTAGCTAGCTATAACATCTTTATATATATATATATATATATATATATATATATATATATATATATATATATATACTATATATACCATACAGGCTAAATACTGATTAACAGTTCATCACTTTGGCAAATGCATCATCTATGCCCATTGAACAGATTTATTAATGATCCTATCTTAAGAAAACTAATGTAACACTCTCATCTAGGGATTTACACAGCAAGTCAATGAAGAACTACAAATCCCTGGAAGCACATAAGTTCTTCACCAGTGGCTGGGTGGATGTGGTACTGCACCACAAACCCTCTGCTGACATCACCGTTTTCAAGACCCAGGTCAAGCCATCATGGAGGGTCACTGATAAATCCCACAGCACTTGGGTTGCTGCTAAGAGTACTGGAGAGGTTAAAGCAGCTCACTGTGTTTGCATGGCAGGGTAAGCTGACTGCATAACATAACAGTTTTAATCTCAATGCCATATCAAATTCTTTCAGAAGAAAATAAATGCTCATTGTATTCTATTTTATTCTAGACTGGGAGAAAGTTGTTCCCACGTCGGGGCACTTCTTTTTAAGTTAGAGGCATCTGTCCGCCTTGGCTACACAAGGACGGCACCAACCAGCATCGCCTGTGCCTGGAATAAAGTCTGTACCAAAAAGGTGGAGGCAGACATGGTGAAGGACATTGAATTCTACACAGACAAGGCAAAAAGAAAGAGGGCTGTTGGAAAAAAGTGTGGGGTAGTTCCGAAGGCAAAAGAACAACATCAAAAACAGTTCCTTGATATGTTGTCTGCCACTGGAGCACTGCCCGTTGGTCTCAGCACTTTTAATGGATATGCGGACTCTTTCAGGCCAATGCCATGGTATGAAAATCTGTTAGGGTTTTCTGATGACCAAGTACTGGCAATAGAGGAAGAAACTAAAGACCAGGCAGAATGTTCAACTTGGCACCTGCAAAGAGTTGGGAGGGTGACAGGCACATCTCATTTTCTGTGTTTGTGGCAGCATTGGTGATTGTAGGGTGGTAGAGCTATGCTGTCCTTTTATTTTACAGGTGCAGATGCAGATGTATGTGTGCAAAACAACCTATGCAGACTTCATCACCTGGACCCCGAAGCAAACGGTCATCTTCCGTGTCGATCAAGATGAAGATTTTATTTGTAAGGCAGTGGACACCATCAGCCGTTTTTGGGCCAGGCACATTTACCCTCAGCTGGCAGGAACCTCAGTCACAGAAACAGAGCTGGAGCTTCAGGTACAACACACTTTGTTCAGAGACTGCAAATACATTGTCTGTCATGTAATATATGTAACATATGCCATACAAATATAGGTAAACCCAACACAATTAATCACAAATGATTTATTTGTAATTTCAGGAGATTGAGGTGGAGTCCACAGACAGTGCTGACCCAGACACAGAACGAGAGCTTCAGGTAAAATACACACAATTTAAAACACTGCAATATGGAAAATACATAAATAATTAACATTTACAAATGTAACAATTTCTGTTAATTATGAGGTGCATGCCAACAGAATGTATCACCAATGATGTGTTTGCAATCTCAGGAGATTGAGGTGGAGTCCACAGACTGTGCAGTCCCAGAAGCAGAGCAGGAACTTCTGGTAGAACATACAGCATTCAAACACTGCATTGCAGTCATATGGAAATGCTTTTATAGTTCATATCTGTTTATATAGCATTTGCTACCATTTGCTGTTATGAGTTCATGAGGTTCATGGAAACATAATTAATCAAAAATGATTTATTTACATTCACAGGAGACTATGGTGGAGTCCACAGTCAGTGCAGGGTGGAGAGCAGTGCAGTAAGGTAGATTTTGGAAGATGAGGGAGCAAATAGTTGTCAAAAGACTGACTATGATGTGACTTACAGTAAATGTGACCTAAGCACCAGACACATTACGGTGTATGTTAAGTTGTAAGATTGTTCATATGAGCTCAAACAGAAAAGAGAGCAGGATTGATTAACTGACTATACATCCCCCTGTCTGTTTTTATTTAACACAATGCTACCTGACATGTTGACCAAGGCAGCGCACACGTGTACTATCTTGTCAATTGTAGCTACATCCCTGTTCTCAATCTCACGAAGCAAAAAGGAAGCGGCCCACCCAGGATTTGGAATCTGCACTTCAGGACGCCAATCACACGTTCTGTAAAATACCAATAAGTCTTTTGATAATCTTTTTAGGAAAAACTTCTCATAACTTTACCCATGTTCTCAGTATTTGTCATAGCACTGTTATACAAATGGCTACAGTCATACGTTGTGCTGTGTTGTTGAATATTGGCAGGAGTTTCAATGAAATTGTTAATAATTTATAAATAAATATATATACTTGCCAATATGAATCCGAACTTTGGATTTTCTTCTGGACTCTTCCACGTCTTTGCCTGGAAGTTGTTTCCTAACCTGAGTGAAGGCTGGGGTTAGGAGACTGGCACCAAGCAGGCCAAAGTCATCTTTAAGCGTAAAACCCCGGTCAGCCAAGATCTGAAACAAGGAATGCGATTGAATAGAGTAAGTCTATTGCTTTTAATGTTTGTGGTGAAACACTAATTTACACCTGTACATAATGAGTACAAAAAAATGTGTGTATGTGATGAACTGTTACAGTATAGTATACAGTATGTAGAGTTCTACATTACCTGGTCCCCAGGATGGTGGTACAGTGGTGAAATGAAGCCAGATTCCCTCACTATCTTAACATCGGATGCTCTTCCACCCCAGCCTTTGGACAAGAAGGTGATGCTGCCTGCAGGACTACACGCAATCAAATATTTTACCGTAGTCCACTTCTTATAGCTGGAGTAAGATTTGGCCCTGTGGAAAAAACAAAGCATGGTTAGCATTCAGAAGTTACCTGGCCAAGTAATCATGAATTACATATTTTTTGGTGTCTTTACCTGGCTTTAAGCCCCTTTGGATGTACAATTCTGATTTCAAAACAATCAATGATTGATGTGAGGCGAGGAAATGTGGCCTTTATCGTTGGTGGTATGGTTTGTCTGATGCAATCCCTGTCAGGCCAGTGAATGAGGAAGGTGATCTTTGCATACAGAAGATTCAGCCAACGTTGGAATATGTGGCGGATGGTAGACTGTCGTTGGTCCAGTATTTGGCTCAGCAAAGCAATAGACAGATTCTGGCGTAGCTTGAGCAAACAGAGGAAAAGCTGGTCCTCGGTCGACAATCGAAAAACCTTAGGTGGTGACTTGATAAACTGAAGAAGGTAGCGATGTAGACAGTCAAACACTGCCCAGTCAAGCCCAGTCATGGCCCTGCATGCACTGTTGTTGCCTCGAACAGCATTCACAGACAATCGCTGCAATGCAGCATCACGTTCTCTTCTGGCCTCATCTCTCTCTCTCCTGAGATTGGCTACCTCTATTACAATAGCCACCTGCTCCCTGTGCGAAACTGGCCTGTTGCTCAGTGTACCGTCCTCAGTGAGAGGTTGTTCAGTAGGCTCAGTGAGAGGTTGTTCAGTAGGCTCAGTGAGAGGTTGTTCAGTAGGCTCAGTGAGAGGTTCTTCTTCTGAAGGTGACCTTTGTTTTCTTTTGGCTGACAGGACCTTCCCATCATCACCAGCCTCTCTCTTCCTGGCATTTTTGTAGCGCCGTAATTTAACTCTGCCTTGTGTCAATTGCTGCCGATGTGGAAAAATAGATGGGACATAATCCGGATGACTACAATCATTCACATGGAATCCTGAAACCAGTAGAGTAAGTGTAAGCCAAATGCAGATACTCATTCAAAAGAACTTTATACAGCTTTGATTAAATGCACTCATCAAATGTAGTCATTAAGAGATGCCACCTATTTGAAAGAAAGTCCCCTATTTTCTGTAGAAAAAGATGCCTTGAAGATTCAGCTGTTTTATGACGACTTCAAAACTTTTTTGGCCAATGTCAGTGTAATGTTTTTTTAATTGTCTCTTAAAGAAATTATATTTGGCTTCATAACGCATGCACCACATGTGCAGAATTGGGCCGATGTTCCTTATATTGCGAGGATAATGTAGCATGAAGTGATGCTTTGGTAAGAGATTGATTGAAGGAAATAACTGCTTCAAGAGTCGATGGTGGTCAATGATTAAATGTTTGAGGTATATGGTCATGCCTTCTGACAGGATTGGTGAAAATATAATGTTGACGATCTGAAGAAGCAAAAGTAGAAGATGCCAGTACTTATCATCTGTCTGTATCAAATCACCAAATAGCAAAGGCATATTGCGTAATAAGCACCAAGACTGTATGGCATTCAACCCCAAATCATTACTTCCATCAAACAACTTCACTCTTGGCGGACGATTTCACTGTTGATTGTAACCATAGTCAAAAGCATGTATTCTACCAGCCAGTTGTTCAGCATTTAGGAAGTTGTCCTTAATGTACTGCAGAACGTTTCACTTCAAACTGACCAACCCCCTCTAGAATATCATGCATTATGTCTACAGAAAAATTATTGAATCTTTATTGAATACTGAAGTGAATTCAACAGACAACTGTGTTTCACACCATATACATGAGATAGTGTAGGATCTGTTTGAATAGTTTGACAGTGCTGTGCGTGCATCTCAACAGTTCTTAGTACAACTTTCGGATCGTCCTCACAGAACACAGATTGAAAACAATGTTTCACAAGCAGACAGAAACGACAACAATAGCGAGCCCCAAATGATTCCACAAAGCCAAACAGACCATGCAAACCAAGATTATCTCCAGTGACCTGAACTAAGGTACCATGAATCACGTGTTTCAACATGGGAATTTGAAGTCCCTCTCTTTCCAGTATTTTAAGATCATGAACAAGGGGCTCAAGTATGGAATTAAACCCATAACGCTTGATTTCCTGCGCATGGAAAAGAGCACACAATTTAATATTAATCAAAGAGGAATTAAAGATTGGGGGGAAATTTCTTAATGTAAAATATATAGCACCTAATTTATGTAAGCCCTTTTTAGAGCCCAAGGGATTTGCCGTTTCAAAGTCATCATAAAACAGCTGAATCTTGGCATCTTTTTCTACAGAAAATAGGGGACTTTCTTTCAAATAGGTGGCATCTCTTAAATCTGCATACACACCTTCCTTGTGAATGTGCCTGGGCTTGAACATGTCTGCAAGTTCTGGATTTTGAAAAATGTTCTTAAGTGTTTCCAAAATGGGAACATATGCAAACTTATCAGTTACAATAACCTGGTCATTATGTTCTTGTAGTTCTGTTTCTTCTACTGTCAAATCTTGTGCCAAGCACCTTTTCAATAGGTACAACACTTCCCCATTTTTCTTTTAAGTGTTTGTTTCTTTTAGCTTCAGAATTTAAAGGTGTGAATGGGTTTTCCCAGGATTGTTCTATTTTTTCTTTACTATCTGTGTCCTGTGAGGATACGCACTGTAAAGCTGCATCTTTAGCCTGACTATGAATATCAAAAAATACTTCTTCCATGGATGACACAAAACTATTTACACTAGACTGACTTAATCCACCTGCTTTGAGTTGTGCGACAGCAGTGGCACATATCTATGGTGCTCTTATTGGACTTTCTTAAAAGATAAGATGTCGACGTCTCAACTAGACCATCTGTCACCCCCTCTTCTACACTGCTTAAAGGAACATCATTGTCAACCTGTTGGTCAAAATTCTCAGTGTGTTTGAATGTTTCCTAAAACCAGAAAAAGTACCAAACACACAGCTACATCCAGTGTGAACACATTTCTTAGCGCCCGGTGTTTCCCTCTTTCGGCTCTACGTTGCCACATGACTACTTCACCTGTGTGTGTTTGTCTCTCTTGGCAGGGAATGAGACAGAGGAATCCGGAGAGCAGGCAGAGGAACGAGCGACAGGTGAAATAGTCATGTGGATGATGGTTTGACTGGTGACACCTTCTGCCAATCATCCCATCATCCCCACTCCACTAAAGCTTAGCTCTACCTGCAGGCTAGAATGCGCCATGTCCCCCACAGTGCATTTGATGTGAATTTGTATATGATGGTATATTCTCCATCTTTTGATATTTTGGGCTCACATGGTTTGGAGCTGAAAATAAAGTTGTTGAATGCATTAATTTGTGTTAAGTTGTCATTTTTACTCACTTCATGGAATATTTGTAATTAAACTTTTAAATTAAGTGTAAAAATAACACCACACAGATTTTATTTAACAAATAGTGGCACGTTTCTTTGACACCATGCAGTGTTAATTGATGTTAAAATTCTACTCTATCAGAGTTGGTTTTTCACTGTAAGAGTAAATTATCAACACAGCAGTGTGTAAAATCAACACTTATCTGAGTCAACTGACCCTCCAGTGTTAACGTTTAATAACTCAATGCAGTGTTAATGAGCATAGGAATTTAACTCAATCAGAGTTGATTTGTTATCACAGAAGAGAGAATTATCAACACTACTGGGAGTGATATTAACACTCCACAGAGCTAATTAACCTGTAGTGTTAAGTTTAAACAACACAAAACAGTGTACACCAGTGTTACTTTTTTACTCTATTTAGAGTTAATTTAACTCTAAAACTTTGGAAAGAGTCAGTTTAAATCCAATTTGGAGTAGGACCATATACACTCCGGAATAGTGTTACATTTAATTCTTTAAGTGTTACTTTAACACTGCAAGATTTACTGTGCAGAAGCGCAAATAGTGTAACATGATAAAACATGTGATATAAGAACATGACGATGATAGTAAATAGGTACAGGATGGAATGTAGGTTACCCCCTCTTTCTGTAGATGAAGGGCGATTCTTATAGAAAATCATTCAGATTTTCATGATTGTTTAACCCTCTCCTGAGGTAGCCTACTATTTCAATTAATTAAGATGTAACAGGATTCTGACTCTTAGCTGTTGATGGTGAACTGACTAACTCTTCTTGTTTACAAACAAATCAGATAAGTGTATGTAATTGTGTGTCCCCATAAACCAAGTAAGCATATAAACCCATATACAAACAAAATACAAAGGACAGCAATTTAGAAGGAATAGCAAAAATGTGTTCCTTTTATTTTCATATATATTGTGTGCTATAGTATGTGTTTGGGTTTGTGGTATGTGTATGTGTATGTGTTTGTGTGTACAAAACAAAAATAACAAATCAGGTTGAAACAAACACAAACCTTACTTAAACACTCAATGAAAAATAATATAGAAAGTTCAAGTCCAGAGTTCTAGGTTTAACATTTTAGGTTTACCAAGTGCTTGGATTTGTTGGTGCACTATATGAAAGAAAAATAAGTCCCAATTGGTATCACTGATACGGTAAATCCCAATTAGCCTACTCACGGTTCCAGGTGGAGGTGAAGCAAATGCGGTAGCGACGAAGGAAGATGGGTTGGGTTGGCGCGTTGCACACGCGGACTCAGTCCTTCTGGTGGCAATGTGGATAACAATCCTCGGAGTTCAGTCTTAGGGTACAAGTCGCTGCTTGCTACCCTACTCGGTAGCTGTAAACGTCCACGGTTTGATTTTTGACAACAGTTTACCCATAATAGCCTAAAGTGTTTGGTGTGTTATGTGTTATATGATCTGTGTGATCACAAGATAGTTTGATAGCGTTTATTATTTTCCTGGTTGAATGTCCAGTGTTATATTGTGGTGCTATTTTATCTGCATTCTATGGTTATTTAAAAATAAACATTATATTTATACTTTTTCTACCACTGCCTCTGTGGGAGTTCATTTAAATGTGAGGGAAACCCAGCTAGTATACCACCCCGCCACATACTCATGAACAATAATACTTTACTTGTGTCTCATATGAATGAAGCCTTATGTAAATGATTCAATGTGTATCAAATTGTTATTGAGCGAGTGACATGACCTTTGGGACATTTCATCATGACCTGGGGAAAAGATGATCTCATCACTAAATTGTACCACGTCGTTGAAATCAGACTGGATCAATAAATGGTGGAGGTGTGGTCCTCACATGGAAATGTACTCATCACCATGACAACAACCAGTCAGTCATCTGAGGCCCTATGACAACCAATACCTCATATGAAACTGTATATAATTCTGATGTATCAATGTATAAATTTAGAACCAAATCTGGGTTGCTTTTGTTATGATAAATAAAAACCTGTATCCATCTGACTCCCTAGTCTCCTGAGAATTAATTTCTACCACACTGTGTTTAGATTGGCTTATTAAACATTTAAAGTTTAAATAATTCCATGGATCTTGCTGGCTTTGGTCCAAGTTAGAATAGTTATTGCTTTAATTAAGGTGATATACTTTGGGGGTCATTTAAGAGATAGCTTTACTTTCTTAATGTGATTGGTGTGAGTATGGAGAGGTGTCAGTGGATTTGTACGGTTAAAGTTTCCCGTAATCAAATTGTGCTCAATTACGTCTGCGATTAGGGAGAGGTTATTGTGGGAGCCAATTAATGGAGGAGGCGTAATGTTCAACAGAGCTCTCCCAATATTAACTCTAAAATAAAACGTCATGAAGGTACGCTTTAGGACATGTACTTGTACTGTTAATTCATGATAAATATTTTTTAATATTTTGCTAACATATCAGCCCAGTAGAGCTCTCAGGTCTTCTGACGCTGGTTTTCTCTGTGTACCACATGTACAAAAGAAGAGGTTTGGTGAGGCTGCATTCTCATTTTATGCACCCAGATTGTGTCTTCACTGCCAGTTTACATTAGGGATGCAACCTCAGCACATACTGTATGTTCAAGTCAAGACTAAAAACCCATCTTTTTAATATTGCCTTTAAATTACTAAATAATTAAATTTTGATTATATAATGATTGGAGCACTTTGAGCTGCAACGTTTGCAGGAAACGTGCTATACAAATAAAAAGTTGTTATTATTATTATTATTATTAGGCCTATTATTATAAAGATAACGTTTTTTTCCACACGCAGGCTTTCTTAGGCATTGTTCTGTCCAACTACTGTTGAAATCCATTTGATATTTATGACTGATTTATGACTGATAGCATAGCATGCCGCATGTTAAAGATTAAATGGGTACGCCTCCCTCTGCCTCACGTTGTATTCACCGCATATCTCAGTCTGAGCAGGAATGTGGGCCATCAGTGGTGCACTTTGAGCAGGTCGCTGACTGACTGACTGACTGAGCTAACCGATTACATAAACACAACTTAAGACGACTCCCATACAATGACTAGGTAGAGGCAGGACTAATGATAGTGCATGGAGGACCAAACCTGGTCAGGTAAACCAGTAGCCTTGTGTGACACGTGGAGATGGAAACTGTGAAGCGATGGAAGGCAGGATGGGGCTATCCCACAGGTGTGCTCTGCACCTACGGGTTCTTCAGTACTGTGAAACCTCTGGAACCCTTCCTGTTCACATACCTGACGGGGCCAGACAAGAACCTGACAGTGGAACAGGTAATAATAATAATAACAACAATTCATTGTATTTATATAACACTTTTCCGGGGCTCAAAAACACTGAACAGGTACAGTAACAACTTCAGCGCAGTCTCTCTTTTAAGAGCAGTTTCAGACCGTGTTTAAATATGCCACTTTATGCAATCCTTATCTATTTGATCTCTCAATCAAGTGTGTGAGGTTAAAGGTTAAAGGTTAAAGACAGACAAGGTTTTACAAGCTTATGATGTATTAAAAATATGAGAAACCCACTCTGGGTTCCAGTCTTTTGACTTAAGTGACCTTTGAACTCCAGGTGACCAATGAAATCTTCCCTGTGTGGACTTACTCTTACCTGGCCGTGCTGGTCCCTGTGTTTCTGCTCACCGATTGGCTCCGCTACAAGCCGGTAGTGGTGTTCCAGTGTACCAACCTCACAGTGACGACAGCCATGTTGCTGTGGGTCCAGGGTGTGGCAGCCATGCAGGCCATGCAGTTCTTCTACGGCGTGGTGACAGCCAGCGAGGTGGCCTACTTCTCCTACATCTACAGCGTGGTGGACATGGAACACTACCGCAAGGTAATTACCGAAAAATGCCGGTTGAGAGAGGACGCTGGCGTTGCTTGTTCGCGGCTTCTCCACCCGAAATCTAGGTGTAATTGCAGTATACAGAGTAGATTGTCCTACAAAGACACTTAGATTTAGTTTTCAGTTTGTAAAGCGTCTTTGAGTGTCTAGAAAAGCGCTATAAGTCTAATGTATTATTATTATTATTATTATTATTATTAAGGCCACGTCTTACTGCCGCAGCGTGCAGCTGCTGGGCTACACCGTGGGCTCCGTGTCGGGACAGCTGCTGGTCAGCTTCAGCCTCATGTCCTACCACAACATCCTGGTCCTGACCCTGGTGTTGACCTCCATCGCTCTGGTGACTTCCTGCTTCCTGCCTATGCCGCAGAGGAGCATGTTCTTCCACCGCGGTCCGGGTGACGATAGAGAGGGGAAGCGTACGACTGGAAGTATCGGGAGAAACACTCAAACGGACCCGCATGAGCAGCTAGCGTTGCCAGGAGGAGGGGACGTGATTGAGGGTCCTGGGGGGCCAGTAAGGGCAGGAGGAGGGGACGTAATTGAGGGTCCTGGGGGGCCAGGAAGGGCAGGAGGAGGGGACGTGATTGGCGGTCCTGGGGGGCCAGTAAGGGCAGGAGGCTGCTGTCGGGCTCTCCTCCAGCTGTGGCGAGACTTCCTCCAGTGCTATTCCACCAAGCAGCTGGTGTACTGGTCGGTGTGGTGGGCGCTGGCCACCTGCGGGTACAACCAGACAGTCAACTACGTCCAGGTGCTGTGGGAACACGTGGAGCCCTCCCACAACTTCACAGTCTACAACGGAGGGGTGGAGGCTGTGTCCAATCTGTTTGGTGAGTATAGCTGCCGTAGACATCTTTAGACTTCAAACAAACCCAGTAAACAAAGAGTCCAAAAGACGTCCTCAGGGAAGCCGGAATGTGGGCTCAGATGACGTCTTTCTTTTCTGGACGTCCTAGAAAGACGTAATCTGGACGTCCTAGAAAGATGTCACCTGGACGTCCTAAAAAGACGTCATCTGGACGTCGTAGAAAGACGTCATCTGGACCCACATTCCGGCTTCCCTGGAGGACGTCTTTTGGGACTCTTTGTTTACTGGGGAAAACCACACAATAACAAAAACTATCAAACCATAAAACAAGTTTGTGAAAATATACTGATGAAAATACATTACAGAACGTTGTTATTTATCCAAAATAACACGAGATAAAGAATCATAAAGAGTTGATCAGTTCAGATAAACGTAAGTGTTCCCTAAAGGTGCGGTGACGGCCTACGGCATAGGCTTCACGCAGGTGGACTGGGCCCAGTGGGGGGAGGTGGCTCTGGGGTCCTTCTCTGGGCTGGGGGCCGCCGCACTCTTCCTCATGACCTTCACCAGCAGCATCTGGGTGTGCTACGCCGGTTACATCGTCTTCAAGTGCTTCTACATGCTGCTTATTACCATAGCCATGTGAGTTTTTCTCCAAGACATACCAGGAAAACAAATGCCAACTTCTTAAAAAGGTCACCGTTCGCCAGCTTCTGTCTTTACCATAGGTTCCAAATCGCTGCTGACCTGTCGATGGAGAGATACGCACTGATCTTTGGATCGAACAACTTCGGTGCTTTGGTCCTTCAGACGATCCTCACGTTAGTGGTGGTGGACAGCAGAGGTCTGGGCCTGGACATCATACCACAGGTGAGTCTGTTGTTCAGGGACAAACGCAGAAGTCCCTTCTTTGCTTTTAAGCTAAACATTTCCAAGAGCGAAAACAAAACACGGCGCAGCAGCTTTCAGTCACACTGCCGCATGCTCCTGGAACAAACTCCCTGAAGAAATCGAACAGGCCCAAACCCTTAAAATAGTTAAATCTAACCTAAAAACCTTCATGTTTTGCAAGAGTTATAATTAAACACAAACACTTCTATCAATGTCTTTATTCCATTAACTATTGTCTTATTAAATGTTTTATCTATTTACTTCTTATATTTGCTTTTATTCATTGTCATTTTTATTTTCTTACTATGCTCCTGTTGCTGTATTTTTAAATAATGTATGTAAAGCACTTTGAATTGCCCCTGTTGTATGAAATGTGCCATACAAATAAAGTTGCCTTGCCTTAAAAAGTACAGAAATGTATTCAGACCCCAGTCTCCATTTCTCTTGCAGTTCACCATATACGGAAGCTACTTCACGGCTATCAGTGTCATTTTCTTTCTGAAGGGTGTGTTCACTATTCTGAGAGCACGGCGAAGCCACAAAGACTCTTTCCCTATAGAAGAGCGCCCCCCAGAGGACACTTGCCTTGAACACAGACTCTGACCAGAGGAAACCCGAGCACTGGCAACCTGAATACATTTCAGAACGACAGGTCAGTTTGTCCCAGTGTTCGCCTTGTCAATAGTACAGCAGCTAGCTTCAAATTATTTAGACAGCGACATTTTTCAAATTGATAGAAATCTTTCATTTATACAAAATATATAGAGATGTACAGCAATACAAATAAAAAAAAATTCTTTCGATTTTTCGTTAAAATTAATTTTAATATATATATATATATACACATTAACTTAAATTTCAGTAACACCCAACAAAAGTGGTCTTCAGTCTATAGTCATGGTCCTGATTCACAGAGATTCTGAGAAAGTTCTTAGAAGTACTTCTATATTGCGCTAAAAAGTATTACCCAAGGAGGATTTGAAAAAATAAATTTGACCAACATTGGATTGTTTTTCTCAGAACGTTGCCAGGTAGGACTTATTCTTACTACAGTAGGAAGCGTTGTGAATACAGCCCCTGGTTGACACCTGGACCCCACACCAGGTGACTACAGCCCCTGGTTCCCACCTGGACCCCACACCAGGTGAAAGCACAGATGAGAGAGCACTGCCTCTTGATGACTTAGTGAATTGGCAGCAGAAGAGAGATTTCCCCCCCCTTTAGTCTCTTAAAAACAGAATACGTTGTCCTCTCGTCCTCTTCTTCTTTTCTGTAAAAATACTCTTTCCGATGCCGTACTGCACAAACTGCTTTTGGTTCTTTTACAGATACAGTAAACTCACAGTAGACCCCCAGGTTACCAGGTTACAGCTCTGCCTTAGCAAACGCTGTGTG
>NC_137687.1:25084308-25089308 GCF_963989245.1 Nansenia antarctica
TACAACATATTCAGTCAAAATGGCCACTGACCATTGATAGAACAGCTAACTAGAACAGCCGTGCCTTTTCTTTTTTTTTTAAGTAATTTTTTCTGAGTGGGGCAGTACCACTCATATTTTTCCTTTTTAATGACAGATATAGTAGAGATCAGGGGCGGCGCTAGGGGGTGGCTACTTGGGCTCAAGCCCCGGATGTTTTCTGAAAAGCCCCGAATGTTTTACTTTTCAAAAAAATTAATAATAATAATAATAAAAAAAACTCTCGTGAGTAACGTGCAGTACCGGAGTCCAACAGAGAGGCAGCAGCTGCGCGACATTAGCCTGCGTACTGCGTAGCCTGCCCTGCCCTGAAGAAGAAGTGATCTCAATCAGTTTTCAATTGTAAGGATGGATATCCTAAAGTTTTTTTCAACAAAACAAGCGCCAAGAACTGTTGCAGCAGCAGTATCAGCAGCTGACTATAATGACATCACCAGCAGTGATGACATAGATGATGTTTCAGGTTTGTGAATCTTATTAGAAAGGTGACTGACGCCCCGCGGTGGTGTAGCGGTCTAAGCACTGGCCACTAGTGCAAGCTGCCCACCGGGGCCGGGGTTCGTATCCCGGCTCGCCAGATCCAGATATGGCCGAGGCACACGGGAAGCGGCATATTGGCCGGCCGCTTCCGGGGTGGTATAGGAGTATTTCTGGACTAGGATCCGTCGCGCAACACCGCCCCCTGGGCGCCGGAATAACGGTACTGGGCTCGAGGAGCCAGTCAGCCTAGTCTGCCTGGCGGCCTCCTCTGGGACTGCCGGCCACGGGGTCGTGCGGCGGATCCTATGCAATAGGCAGGGGATAATTGGATGCTACGTTGGGTTGAATTGGCTACCAAATTGGGTGAAAAAGGGATAAAATCTGAAAAACAAATTTAAAAAAAAAAAAGAAAGGTGACTGACTCACTGACACTACTTTTCCGGTTTGCTAATGCTAGCTGGCTATCATAACATAACGTTATGTTATAATGAAAATGAAACATAGCAAGGTACTGTTACGGTACATGGTAAGAAATCAAACAAAGGATAATACTTATACAAATAAAGTGAATAACAGGCTGATAGTCTTTGATATCTGCACTCTGGTTGACTGAGTAACAAGTGAAAAAGAATGATGTAACGTTAATGTTACAGCTAGTAAACATGGAGTAACCACATTAAGTATGCCCTTATGGTAGTATGTATGTATACAGAACATGACTCAAATCTATCCTAAGATGTAACGCTAACTAACTAAGTTTGTTTAATGTCCCAGGGGGGATTTTATTTCACAGTACTATACACAGGCCAACAATACATGTAATATATCGTCATATAACACAGGACAAGACTCTAAATACAATATAAGTGGTGAGCACAGAGTCTGCCCTGATATACATACTGTAACATAACTAGCCTCAGCCCATCAATTCTGTAATTCTATACAAATATAAATGATGGTGACTGACGTGTGTGTGTGTGTGTGTGTGTGTGTGTGTGTTTACTGTCTATTTTGTAATACAGCCTTTTGTCCGCTTTAAGGTGGTGGTAAGTTGAAGGTTGAAGGCAAATTTTTCCGGCGCGCTCCGCGCGCACATTATATTCTCCCTCTGGGCTAAGCCCCGGATCTCCTACAATCCTAAATCCGCCTCTGGTAGAGATTATGACAGGAAGGATGGGTGAGAGAGAGAGAAGGGATGACATGCAGGATATGTCCGCGGCAGGAATCGAACCGGGAGCCCTGCGGTACATGGTCAGCGCTTAATCCACTACGCCACCTAAGCGCCCCAGCCATGCCTTTTCTACCTATAAGAGCTGCCACAGGGGTCAACCATGACCATTACACACAACGACCACTAGTTGGCGCGGTCTTGTAAATTAGCCTGCCTCCTACACAGAAAAAACTAGCAAAATAGCTTTATCCTAGCTTATCCTGATCCTGTGATTTAGTCAGGATACTGGGTGGTAGAACGCACATATCTAGGAAAAGTCATGAAAGGAGGGTCCTGAAATTTGATTGAGTGCGAAGATATAAAACATTTTTTTGACTCACAGGGTCAAATGAGCGCTCATGGCTGTTCTAGTGTTAAATAAACCCACCCTGCTCCCCCTCCCTACCTGCTGCAGCCACGGCCGCGGCTCTGCCGTTGTTCTGGAAGGGGTTAGTGGGGGCGGGCGCTGGGGCCGCTGCTACAAAGGGGTTTGTTGACGGAGCTGCAGAGAAGAAGAAGAAGAAGAAGAAGAAGACATCAAATATTTCCCCTTCAGTAAAGACGAGAATAACGAAAATAACTTGTTCCATCGTCTAATTCTTGGTAGAAGGACTCAGGGTGTGTTCTCACTAGAACATTTGCTTCACTTGGAAACAGAGTTTAGGGGAAAATTCGCTTCCCTTTTTCCGTCGTTTGGAGCTGAGAGAACGCGCATTCGAAGTCGCTCCCGGAGCAAACAACCGACGGATGCTCCGCTTGAAAAGGGTGGTTTCGCTCCGGTTAGAAACGACGCGTCGAGGCTGTCCATAGGGAAACAACAGCGCATGCGTGTTGATCTGGATAAGAGCGGGACGAACGGGCAATTTTCGATTTTTCTGACCAATCAACTACCACGTCTGTTGCTTCGATTGCGTATGTTACTTAGTTTACATGAAGAGCTGTGAGAACGCAAATCAGAGAAATAATTTATGCAACATGTTGCAAACTCATCCACTTGCTCCGGGTCCTGATTCAGACTTTCATGTGAGAACATGACCTTAATGTCCTTTTTATGTCTAGAGAAGATGAAGTATAATATAAGGGGCTGCTCTAATAAGTAAAAAAAAACGTGGGATCCTATTCTCTCTTTTGTTAATTCATTCCTTCTTTAGGGTGATTAGATAGTCTTATTACTTATTTTACAAAGCACACAGTACGCTACTATTTGTATTTATATATTCATTTGACACTGGTTGGTAATAACACAATGATAAACGATTGTCTTTCTTGATGTGTGAATGTTCATTCAGCCCTATGCACAACACAGTCATTTCTTTGTTTTGTTTTGAGTCCTCTCTTTTACTGTTTTTTCTTAGGTTCCTCCTTTTTTATACTGTACTGTCCTTTTTGTTTTTGTTTTGTATTGTTCTAAAAATGTCAAATCGGGTGAAGTTTGTTTATTTGGTATTGGTAACCCAATAAAGATACTTGTGACTTCCTTTTTAGCTTCATCTCAGAGTTCACTCACCTCCGAAACCCTGGGGCATGCTGGGTATGCACTGCTGTGGCTGGGCTGACGACACGCCCGTCACTGCCCCGAACATACCCCTGTCACACAACACAACACAACACAGGGGTTAGTGAATGACCCCAGCCCCAAACACCCCCCTGTCACACAACACAACACAACACAACACAGGGGTTAGTGAATGACCCCAGCCCCAAACTACCCCCTGTCACACAACACAACACAGGGATCAGTAGATGACCACCGATACTAAAGAAACATTGAACAAAGGAGGTGAGAGACTGGGTATTTTAAAAAGATGAGTGAGCTTCAGGAAAAAGACACGACAATCAACAAGTAAATAGTGGAGTACTTAGCTAATTACTTTAGTTAGTATGTGGAAAAATAACTCATTTCAAGTTATGGGAGGAGTGATAGGAAAAGGTAGACAGAAGTAGAAAGGAACAAAAAGTAAAAAAAAAAAAAAAAAAAAAATCAGAGAGTACAGAGGAGAGGCGTGGTTTGGGTCTCTCACACTTGTGACGTGCTGCAGGTGTTGTATACGCTGGTGGGGGGGCCGGAGGAGCCGAAGACGTTGTCCAGCTCTGCTAGCGCGGCGTAGCGGTCCCCTCCTAGCAGAGCTGGCTGGCTCTTGGGAAGGACTCCTCCTCCTGATGATGCAGCTGCTGAGCTGAATCCTGCTGGAGCGCCCCCTCCTGGACACACACAACACACATCCTTCAGTTTTGCGGCAGCAATCGATTGGACCACCTTACAGAACACACTCAAACTGATATCACTTATCATTTTCAGAAATACATTTCAGCAGGTCATAGTTGACTGTTGTTCTTGCCGATTGCCCCTCCCCCCCCCTTGACTTTGTTTCTATTTGTTTTTATTTATTTGTTCTCAACTGATTTTATCTGGTCAAACAAAAAAAACTAAAAAAAAGTCTGGCTCACAACCACTACACTGTGATGGATTGTTTGATTCAGCAAACTCTCCCACAAATATTAAATATTATTAAGTTTAACATCTTTGTCCTATGTCATGACAGGGGAACATTTGCAGTATCAAACGGGCTAACCACTGAAAATGTGATCAAATGTTCTTCTACTTTAAATTGTTTTATATGTTATTGTAGATGGTGCTTATATTCAGAGAGACACCAGTCACGTCTAAGTCTGCCCTTTCAAACTGCTCTCACTGTCCCGCCACACTAAGGTGTCCAATAATAGCACATAGTCCAGTGACCTCAATTAGGCTTTCTAACAGGCACGTTAGCCTCATAATACTGTACTCGTAATAACTGCTCAAGTGGGCATTTTAGAGCAATCTTAAATATAGATATACTGTATATCTTAAATATAGGGTAGCAACTGTGCAGGAGACCGCAATGGCATCATGGATATGAAATGGTTGCACAGTCAGTATTTTTTTTCTTTTATAAACCCCCCCCCCCATAACTGACTTAGAACCACTCTGTAAACAAGACACCAACCACCATAGAACCCTTCTTGGGGATATGCTGTAAGAAACAGACCTCAACCTCTGATTCTAAACATGAATAACTGCTGGTGGTGCAGAGAGGAGGTGCTACTTCATCTTAGCCACTCATGCGCACCAGCCCAACCTCCAGCATGTTTATCCCACCTTTAGTTCTGCTACACAGAGGCTGGCAGGGAGGTTACCTTGCTCCGTTTGGGCAGAGCTAAAGATGGCATCCAGGTCAGTCAGAGCTGCGTGTCTATGGGCAGGGACGCTAACAGGGACGCTAGCAGGGAC